>NC_080550.1:4738138-4835638 GCF_028640845.1 Ahaetulla prasina
GTCACACAGTAGCAGCCTTTTTAACAGAAAGATTACAGTAAATTTGTTCTCTGGTAAACTTACACCGAGCGAAAGGAGCAGGAGGCACTTCCCCAAAGCCATAA
Organism: Ahaetulla prasina; assembly: GCF_028640845.1. Lineage (NCBI taxonomy): Eukaryota > Metazoa > Chordata > Lepidosauria > Squamata > Colubridae > Ahaetulla > Ahaetulla prasina. The sequence continues at coordinate 4,738,243 of NC_080550.1, forward strand.
TGACGGTGCGTCTCTCCAGCGCGGCTCACGTATCGCTGGAAATGACAAAGTGGTTTTGAAGCTTGCGAGAACATCAAAAGCTTTCTCTGTTTGTTCAAGGTCTCCAACATATGGGAGTGGGCGTAGAGGGAGCCTTTATGAAAGTGAGGGTTGTTTGCCAACTGGAACGGGGGAGGGGGGGGCAAACCAAAAATTGGATCAAGATGCAGATGGAGAGGCAGAATGATGCATGAAACGAAAGATTAAATTGGATTGCTGTGATTCAGCTTTTTTCTTCCAAAAAAAAAAATAATTGGGTAGGGCAGAGGGGGTGGGGGGGGGGAAATCCAACAATAAAGAAACACCCAGGAATTGTTCTTTTTTAAAAAAAAATAAACAAGCAAAAAACAAACAAACCCATATGGCTGGTTACACTGAAAAGAACTAGCGCCTGAATTTAAAACAAGTTTAGTTACTTTTTAAGCATATTTAATTCCTCTGGAAGCTGATGGGATTTAGCAAGGAATTACACGGTGGCATAAAAGATGGAGCTGCTACTGAAAAGATAGTGTTTAAATCCTTCTTTCTTTTCTTCAGTTTTTTTTCCCTATGCAAAGAAAGACAAATTCAGGAGTTTGCAGAGCAATGGAACGAAGTCAAAAAGCCAAGACTTTAATATTGGAATATTGATACGTTCTTTGCAGGATTTTGGGGCTAGAGGTGAATAAAACTTCTAGTTTTATTTAGTAGCATCTGGTTTCTTCTATGCTATGTATAAAGTTTTTCCCTCTGAAATCCTAGCATATTACATGGTTTAGAAAACACCTTGAAAGAATCTGGGATCCTTTAAAACTGAGTCCTAAGGATGGAATTTTGGATCTTTGACGGCAAAAGAGAGCAAAGGACCAATTTTGCTTGAGGACAGAATCCTTCAAAAGTAATGACCCACACACGCATGTCCGATCTCTGGATGCAAGCATTTATAATCATGGCACATGCAGGATTGTGTCATGGTGCATGTGGGCTATCATTTTGGTCATCATTATGACTACCTGAAGGGCACATGAATAAAATTTACTTGCCCTCTCATACAACAGTTACCCCAATTAGTTGAATGGCAACCAGGGTATCATCTGTCAACCAGAGGTGGGTTTCAGCAGGTTCTGACCAGTCCTGGAGAACCGGTAGCGGAAATTTTGAGTAGTTCAGAGAACCGGTAAATACCACCTCTGATTGGCCCCGCCCCCATCTATTCTCTGCCTCCAGAGTCCCAGCTGATCGGAAGGAAATGGGGATTTTGCAGTAACCTTCTCCTGGAGTGGGGTGGGAATGGAGATTTTGCAGTATCCTTCCCCTGCCACACCCACCAAGCCACACCCACCAAGCCTGCCACACCCACCAAGCCATGCCATCAGAACTGGTAGTAAAAATTTTTGAATCCCACCACTGCTGTCAGCCCTTGGCACTCTTGTGGCTTTTTTCTAGATTGGTGGGTTGGTGAACATGGCGTGGTGAGCGTGGCAGGGGAAGGATATTGCAAAATCTCCATTCCCACCCCACTCTGGGCCAGCCAGAGGTGGTATGTGCCAGTTCTCCGAACTACTCAAAATTTCCGCTACCGGTTCTCCAGAACCTGTCAGAACCTGCTGGATTTCACCCCTGATGCCAATGGTTTGAAACATTTGCCTATAGGTGGAAAGCAACATTTACAACATTTTCACAATATACGTTGCAGTGTGACATGAAAACGGAGTGGCCCACTTTCCTAGTTCCAAAATTTAAAATCTCTGAGACCTACTCTCCAAAATCCCATCCTTGCCTTCCTCTGCTCTTAAAGCAAACCCTCTCAGTCTGCTGCGAGGAAAGCCTTGCCCTAAACCGTTGTCATCTGTGATTTCATTTTCCAAATATTTATAGAGAACATCCTGTGGAAAAGAAGATCGCGACTTTTCAAAAATACCTATTTAAAGAAGATGTCCCTGTAGGGGGAAAGTAATCTTGCGTAACTCCCCTAGGGTGGACTGAACCCTCGCCTTCGTTAAGTCGGACTCAGTCAATCAAATTTGAAAAGGTTCCCCGGCACATATTTTATCATATTAATTCCAAATGCCTTTTTTTTATTGCAATATAACAGGATTTACTTTAATTGAAATGGCCAGATGGAGCGTTATATTTTTAGTCACTTTAGTATTGGTTCAGAACCCACTAAATTATTACACTGTCATTACTTTAATTTATTGGAGACTATTTAACCAGCCTGCGAAATCTCCAAGAGTGATTTAATTTTATGAGGAAAGATTCCTAGAATATATATTTATCTGGTGTGTGTGTGTGTGTGTGTGTGTGTGTTAACTGAGTGTGCTCATTAAATTACACACACTTATCTTTAAATATCTTTCTGAATGTATGTATCTGTGTATGCGCGCAAAGGACTTAATGTCAGGCATGAATGTTCACAGCCCGGTTTTTTTAATTTTAAATCCCAAAGTTGCAAAATGACCCAGCGTATGAGTGCCTTCTGCTTCTAAATCCCTGAAATCTCTCCCCCCCCACACACACTTTTTCCCCCTTTTAATTAATTGGTATATTTCGTGCATGTTCAGAAATAGAACAGACTGGTAGGAAGATGGATGAGATCATCACACTCAACAGCAATGGATGGAGAACAAGGTTATGACAGGAAATCCATTAATTAACGTCAGTCCTGGGGCCAAGCGTAGAGAAAGATGGTGAGATCTCAAGCTAAGAAATTTGGCAGGAGCAATCCCTACTCATGAGACGACTAGTGCTTTCCATATAATCTGAAATGCCAAGTGAGATCTTTGGCAACTGTTGTATTAGCATTGATTTCCTCCATTTTTGAAATTGCTACCACTCTTCTACGTCTGCAAGATGCTACCTCACCTTATCATTGCATTACCTTCCTATTGTGAGAGAAGACCTGGCAGAGCTGGGCGGCGGAGGTAAATATGTCATCAGTTTAGAGTCATTGCATTCCCACAAGGACGCCAAGTTCAACCTCTCCTGGATTCTGTGGATCCTTATCTGGCACCAACATAGTGTTGAACTTTAGTTGACCAGAATAGGTCAACTGAAGATTGAATAAATCTTTGCTCCTGAGACCTACTTTGGATGTATCTCCTGCCTTTCATCATCATATAACGACCCCATAATCCCTTGGAGGGTAGAGTCATGGCAACTGAATGGAACTAGCAGAGTGTTTTAAAGGCCGGATGCCCTTCCTGTCACCAATGGGGAGTTTTGTTCAGCAGATATATTCTCATTGTGCCCAAAGAGAGAAATATCTGCCTCTACCTAGGATCGAACTCACAGCCTCCTGATTGTGAGGCGAGAGCTCCATCTCTAGGCACTACTCTTGATGTGTCTCCTGCCCTTGATCCATTGTATCTTTTTGTATATCTAATTCTGGCTGTTTTCTATCTCAGATCCTTAATTATTATTATTATTTATTATTTATTCACATTTTTATACCGCCCTTCTCCGAAGACTCAGGGCGGTGTACAGCAAGTAAAACGACAATAATCCAAAACCATTTAAAATATCATAACAAAGTTAAAAATCTAATTAAACTGCTGTATACTTAAAACTATTAGGTAAAAATACAAAAGATGAAAAAACCCTGTTAAGAAACCCGCTAAAATCCCCAATATTAAAATCAATCAATCAGGCAAGCCCCGCTAATATAAGAAGAACCTAGTGGACTCAAATTCTTTTTTTTTTGTTATATGTTTTTTATTTTATTTTTATATATACATCAACATCAATACATGAACAGTGTGACATCTGGTATATCATTCATTTTGATACAAATAACAATACTAATATCAATAATATTTGTTACATTGATTCACCTTATATATTCCTAGTATTAATATTCATATTGATATTGATATAATCCTTCATTATGTACCTATTCAGTATTTCAATGTACCATTCTAATGCCAATTACAATATTATTTAAGCATGCGTAATAGTACCATCTTTCAACCACTAATATTTTCATTTAGTTATTTAATTTATTCTATTTATGGACTCAAAAGTCTTGCGTCATCTAAAAATTCAGAAACAGAGTCAAAGAATAGGTTTATTGTTCTTGACTGACAATGGATTATTCTTTTGATAAAGGAAACTGCAGATAACCAACCAAATTAGCAGTTCTTGCCCACCACATCCTGTATGAATTCATCTCATCCCCCCTCCCTTTTTTAAATAAATAAATAAATGGTCTTTTCATCTTTATGCATATTCACAGGATATCCACAGGATATACCTAATATGCATTCTTTAAAACTGTGCTTACTTATATTGGACCCAAATCTCCCTGTAGTTTGCTTAGTTACTCATTTTATTCTAGTTTCAAATTGGTTAGGTACCACTACTGCATCAGTTTGTCTTTTTTTTTTTTTAAATAGTTTGCAAAAATCCCCTTTCCGTTTTGCATGTGTTTATCCCAATGGTGGTTAACCTTTTTGGTGCTGAGTGGCCAAAGAATGCACACAAATGCACGTGTGCAAACCCCAAACCCCCCAAATGCAATGCAAGTGCCCCTGTGCCTGTGCCACGCCCCCTCCTCCCCCGTGCACCTCATTTTGGGCCTGAAAAGCCTCCTGCACCAACCTGGAAGCCAAAAATTGTATCACACTAGGAAAAGAGGGACATGGTAGCTTAGTGGGTAAGACGCTGAGCTTGTCGATCAAAAGGTCGGCAGTTCAGCGGTTCGAATCCCTAGTGCCGCGTAACGGGGTGAGCTCCTGTTCCTTGTCCCAGCTTTTGCCAACCTAGCAGTTCAAAAACATGTAAAAAATGCAAGTAGAAAAAATAGGGACTACTTTTGGTGGGAAGGTAACAGCGTTCCGTGCGCCTTTGGCGTTGAGTCATGTTGGCCACATGATCACAGAGACATCTTCTGACAGCGCTGGCTCTTCGGCTTTGAAACGAAGATGAGCACCGCCCTCTAGAGTCGGGAACGACTAGCACGTATGTGCGAGGGGAACTTTTACCTTTACCTTTAGGAAAAGACACACATTCTCATCTACCTCTTGCAACTGTCGAATGGCACGAGGTCTCTATTAATCTGAAGTCACTAAAATTCCGTGTAAAGAGATTAGCTACAGTTTCTTAGGGTGTAATGATGGGATTTAGCTTCAGCATAGTTTATCCTTTCTTCTCCCATTTTATTACACACATAGTAATTATGATTATTCGTATCTTACGAAGTGGGAGATGGTGAGTGGCAATTCCAAATATGATCCTCTTCGACCAACCAACTTCACTCTGTTGGGTCTAGGACAGGGGTGTCAAACTCGATTTCATTGCGGGCTGCATCAGGGTTGTGTTTGACCTTGGGGAGGGGGCGGGTGGGTGTGGCTGGGGGGGCATGGCCAGCTTGATGTTGTGTGTGGTGGCTTGGGCAGGCCTGGGGGAATCCATTGTCTCCACCGGAAGAAGGCAAGATCAGGCAGAGCATCAAATCCTTGTCCTTTAGAGCAGGGGTCCCCAACCATGGCAACTTTAAGATTTGTGGACTTCAACTCCCAGAATTCCTCATCCAGCTGGCTACAGAACTCTGGGAGTTGAAGTCCACAAGTCTTAAAGTTGCCAAAGTTGGAGATCCCTGCTCTAGAGGAGACTTCCTCTCCTTCTCAGGCCACGCAAAGAAACCCCAGAAAGCGGTTCAGGCTGTCTAGAGTCCTAGGCAGCGGAGGGCAAGTGCCCAGCCTGATCCTCAAGCTCCCAGGATACCGGGACCCCACAGCCCCGAATTCTGTTTTCAGCTGTGACGGCCTCCTGCAGCAGTCTGACAGCAAAAACGGAGCTCAGGAAGGCTGCGTACGGCCCTCCTGAGCACTGTTTTCAGTAGCAGAGGCACCATGGGCTGGCCCTTCGATGTTTCCAGGGCAGCCCCATGGGGTCAGAGCTAATCACCCCATGGGCTGGCCCCCAGGGCCTTGAGTTTGACAGCCCTGGTCTAGGACAAATCACCACCGACAGCTTGCCACGGCCAACTGGCTTCTGCAAACTCCCCACAAGACAACTCACCACGGCCAACTCGTTGCTGGACAAAGTTTTCCATCTGTCTCGAAGAAATGTTGGAATAGAATCATTAAAGAAAAGATGCAAAAGGGAGGGACGAAATGAAATGTGAATGACAAAATTATTGAATGACAAAATAAAACATTATTTTAAATAATTAAATTGAATGGTTGAATTGTCCCACGGCGAGTTGGTCATGGTGATTTGGTTGCAGTGAGCCAGCAAGTTATGCCCCTCCATACTCTGTTGGGGTTTTTTTTGTTTTTTTTTGTTTTGGGAGGGGGGTATGAACCAGTAGTGAAATCCAAAATTTTTTACTATCAGTTCTGTGGGTGTGGCTTGGTGGGTGTGGCTTGGTGGGCATGGCAGGGGAAGGATACTGCAAAATCTCCACTCCCACCCCACTTCAGGGGAAGGATATTGCAAAATCTCCATTCCCACCCCACTCTGGGGCCAGTCAGAGGTGGTATTTGCCAGTTCTCCAAACTGCTCAAAATTTCCGCTACCAGTTCTCCAGAACCTGTCAGAACCTGCTGGATTTCACCCCTGGCATGAACTAAATAAAGAAGTGTTTTTGTAAAAGAAGAAGAACCAAAATCCTTTCCGTCCAAGAGTGATGAATGATGAAGTTTTCTAGTTTGGTTTCAGTGTCCAATTCGGCTCATGTCTTGGGCTTAACATTGCAGTCACTAAATGCATTTGCTGCTGCTTCCCCTAAACTATGCAGAAAGGGGCATAACATGGAGCCATTCCGAGCATTACCACGCAGTTGGGATAGTCTGTGTCACTTTTCCTGTAAACATTTCCAGATTCCCGTGCAACATCCAACCATTAAGGTTTGTGGCTCTGCCCTCGACTAATGCTCCCTGCTGTACATTAACCGGAAAAAAACAAATGCAGAATGAAAGGGAATATTGAGGCATACTTGACCAGTTGGCTGATTTCTCTGTCTTTCCCAGGCCAGAGTGGTGCCCTGGATTTAACATCTTTCTCATGAGAATTTGGGTTGGTTGGCGTCTTGTTAAAGATCTTTCTTTATGATTTGCTTGTAAAAAATTTGTTTTATAAATGAATTGCGGGGAGTCCTCGATGCTCTCTGAGCTTAGCTGCTTTCTTGTTGTTGGTCTGGTTTTTTTTTATTTATTTATTCGATTTTTATACCGCCCTTCTCCCGAAGGACTCAGGGCGGTTGTTTTCTATGCATTATTTTTGTTGCTATTTATATCCTGCCTTTATTGTTTTACAAATAATTTGAACATATTCGAATTTCTCCTATTTTACCCCACAACAACAACCCTGTGAGGTGAGTTGGGCTGAGAGAGTGACTGATCCGAAGTCACCCAGTTGGCTTTCATGCCTGAAGCAGGACTAGAACTCACCATCTCCTGGTGATTGGCCCCAAATCACCCAGCTAACTTTCATACCTAAGGCGGGACTAGAATTTACAGTCTCCCAGTTTCTAGCCTGGGGCTTTAACCACTAAACCAAACTGGTTCTACTGGTGTAAACTAATTGCTCAGAGGAAGAAATTAGACCCCCAATGTGCTAGGCATAAAATCCCCAGATATACAACCTATGTTTTTAGAAATTATGGGATTATGAGAAGGAATGATTGAATGCAGATTCAGTGATGAAGGGGATAGGTATATATCCTGTTTTTTCTACATTCTGTTATTGCATCTGTGTCTTACGGTTCCAGCATAAACCGGTTAGTTTAACAGAGTTTATGACCTAAAGTAATGTCTGTAACGCGTTACATTTCAGTTCAAAATTACACAAAGTCCAAAACCTTACTTATTTCATCCGCCAATTCTAGTTATTTTAAAAAAACTGCGAACTGAGGAAGACTTCTATACCGACTGTTCTTGCATCTTGTATTAAAAATATTTAAACTTTGCAATTTCGATTTTTATTTTGATTCAATCTCTGAACGGAATGACGCTTCCTCAAAACAACCACCGCTAAGGCGTGCAAACCAGAGGTGGGTTTCAGCAGGTTCTGACCAGTTCTAGAGAACCGGTAGTGGAAATTTTGAGTAGTTCGGAGAACTGGTAGTAAAAATTCTGACTGGCCCTGCCCCTATCTATTCTCTGCCTCCCGAGTCCCAGCTGATTGGGAGATAATGGGATTTTTGCAGTAACCTTCCCCTGCCACGCCCACCAAGCCACGCCCACCAAGCAGTGCCACACCCACCAAGCCACACCCACAGAACCGGTAGTAAAAAAAATTTGAAACCCACCAATGGTGCAAATGGAGGAAGAGTGGAGTTTGTCCCCAAACCGTGAAAATAAGGGGAAAAGGATAATGTTCTAAACTCATTCAACGCTGGGACACCAGTCCCGTTATTGAATTAATTATTTAGTTTTGCTGCCAGTGTCATTCAGATGCCTAGAGGAAAATGAGGACTTATGGGGAAGGAATTCTAGCTCTTCTCATGTAGGCACCTAGAGAAACTATTTCCCTTTGTAACACCCCTCCCACCCCCCTGAAATACAGTGCATTTGTCGTTTTTTGCCTTTGGGCACAGATGGTACGCCTTCTAAAAGAGCTACTAAAGAGAATCGTGAAGAAAAGGCCCAGCACCTTCACTTGTGAGAGCATACATGAATATATTCATTCTTCATCACCCGATTCCTTTTCAGGATCAGCAATATTATGCAAACATAATATTGAGAGGATTGAATGGATAAGCCCACTCTTTATGATAGTTATTTATCTTTCCTTCTTAACAAGGCAGAGAGCCACCTCTGGGATATTAAATTATAATGCCCCCTCTTGCAACATTTTTCCTCCTTCATCTTAAGGGAAAGGGTTTAACATAATGAACAAAGGGAAGATGAATTCGTATTTTTCGTTTCCCTCTACTTTGGAACATGGGACCAAGTAGATCTATGTTGTTTTAAAGTGGGAAAATTGGAAGCCCTTCCTTCCTTTTTTTAAAATTATTTTTTTTATTAATTACATTTCTTAGTGCCTAATAAGCATCATGTTGTCTGGGTATTTAGTTTGATTAACAATACATATTACTTTCTTTTTTTTCATTACGTTCTTAATCTCCACCCCTTTTTTCCAACCATTGGTAAAATAGATTCCACATTTGATAATATTCTTTATCTTCTTTCTGTTTCATTTTTAATGTTGGTCTGTCTATTTCTGCACATTTTAGTATCTTCTTAATCGGGTGAAATCCAGCAGGTTCTGACAGGTTCTGGAGAACTGGTAACGGAAATTTTGAGTAGTTCAGAGAACCGGCAAATACCAGTTCTGGCTGGCCCCAGAGTGGGGCGGGAATGGAGATTTTACAGTATCCTTCCCCTGCCATGCCCACCAAGCCACACCCACCAAGCCACACCACGCCCACCAAGCCACGGCCACAGAACCGGTAGTAAAAAAAAATTGGATTTCACCACTGTTCTTAATTATACATTCATCTCGTGGTGATTCTTCATTTTTCCAGCATTGCACAAATACAATTCTCGCTGCTGTCAAGGCATGCAATATTAAATACATACTTTTCTTATCAAGTTTGCCTGATATTATCCCTAATAAAAAATAGTCCAGGTTTAAAATCTACATGCTTTGCAAACATCTTTTCTAGCCATTGATGTATTTTTTTCCTCAAAACTTTGGAAACCTTTCCTTTCATAGGTCTTGCCTTAGAGGACATAACATCATGGATATTTCTATTCTCCTTCTTTGGCCAGTTGCAAAGTTGAGGGTTGGCATTGTTTACTTTCCTTTTTTGCCCAAGAAGATTAAAGAGCATATGCCGTCTGTCTCTTCAAGGGTTAGTACCACTTAATAATGCCTTGGTAAGACCACACTTGGAGTACTGCATCCAGTTTTGGTCGCATGATATAAAAATGATGTTGAGTGCAGAGAAGAGCAACGAAGATGATCAGGGGGCTGGAGGCTAAAACATGAACGGTTGTGGGAATTGGGTATGTCTAGATTAATGAAAAGGACTAGGGGTGACACGATGGCAGTCTTCCAATATGTCAGGGGCTGCCACAAAGAAGAGAGGAGTCAAACTATTCTCCAAAACTCCTGAAGCAATGGATGGAAACCTAAAAGAGAAATCCAACCTAGAACTAAGGAGAAATTTCCTGAGGGCAAACACAATTAATCAGTGGAACGGCTTGCCTCCAAAAGTTGTAGGTGCTCCAACATTGGAGGTTTTACACCGAGAGCTTCTGCACAGGAGACACATTTCTTGTGTGTCTGAGCACACTTGGCCAATAGATTTGTCATCTGTAAATGGCTCCATGGATCCTAAGAGGCATACTTGTAAAGTTTATAACAGACACTTGAACTTTGCTTTATAGAAAAGCCAATTCCCAATTATTACTATTTAATATATACTGTGTTTCCCCAAAAATAACCCCCCTTGAAAATACCCCCCCTTAAATATATTTAAATATATTTAATCATATGCACAGCCAGTCCCCACCATTTCCTCTGTTTAGGGTTAGGGAGACAGAGCTGGAAATCAGGAAGACGGCAAGAGAAGCCCCGCCTTGCTCCACGCACCCCCAAATAATAAGACCTCCCCGAAAATAAGGCCAAGCACTTATTTCAGGGTTCAAAAAAAAAATATAAGATAGGGTCTTAGTGCAGTATGATGCATACCCTGGGCGAAACGTTTTTGCAAGGTGGAAAAACAAGGCAATTTTTTTTTTATCGATTGCCGAGTTCTCCAGCATTTTGCCCATCAGATAATGCATGCTGATCTCAAATCCTCTTGGCGACGATACCCCAGATGCTCGCATCCGAGCTGACCTGTTTTTATTGTCTTAACAAAATTACAGAAAAACAATATATTTGACTGTATATATTTGTCCGGCGTGTTGCGGCCCCTGCTTGCAAACGAGCCCCCTCAAGTGTGTTGCCGTGGAAGGCAAGGGGAAAGTTTATTGGAAATTATTATATTTGAAAACGCTCCGGCTATTCCCCAGAAAGTCCAGCTTCATACACAGGGTTGATATCCAGGTTGACCCTCTGCTGCAAAGTTGATAATGGCCTGTCATTGCTTATCATATCTCGAAGCTGATTTGTCCCAAAAAAAAAAAGAAAGGAGAAAAGCTCAATAAATCTGCTATTAGACAAGGGGAAAGTGCTTACATGCATTTTCTCCTCCTTCTTCTTTAAAAAAAAAAAAAGAGAGAGAGACAACAAAATAAAAAAAGAGAGAGAGAGATTGATTGACAAGACATCAATAAAGCTTCTGGTATACTCTGCTGACCTTTTTTCTTTGCGCAGCAATCTGTGTTTATTAGAATCCTGGTCCTATAAATAGGTTTCTGTGGATAAAGAAATTTGATGGAGGGGAAGAGGAAACCAAAGCAATGTTTTATAGATGTTTGCTCAACAGATTTTACCCCGTTTAATACATGGAAGCCTGTTGAATTCGAGCTGTCTTTCCTTTTTTTAAAAAAAAAATAGGCGAAGACCTATTGAATTCAATAAGATTCCATGACTAACCTGAAGCTTATTGAGGGACCCTTGGTGCTCTCTGAGCTTGGCTGTTTCTTGCCGATGTTTCATTATCCAAACTAGGTAAGTCATCATAGAGTCAGTGAGCTGGAAGGGACTTCAGAGGTCTTCAGGTCCCACTTCCTGCTCAGTGCAGTAGCCTTATACCTGTGATGGCGAATCTTTTCGGGACCGAGTGCCCAAGTTGGAAGGCGCGTGCATTTGCGTGCATCTGTGTGAACCGGAGCACTGGAAACCTGAGGACCAGCTGGCCAGCGCGTGCATCAGAGGTGGGTTTCAGCAGGTTCTGACCAGTTTTGGAGAACCGGTAGCGGAAATTTTGAATAGTTCGGAGAACCGGTAGTAAAAATTCTGACTGGCCCTGCCCCCATCTATTCTCTGCCTCCCAAGTCCTAGCTGATCGGGAGGAAATGGGGATTTTGCAGGTAACCTTCCCCTGGAGTGGGATGGGAATGGAGATTTTACAGTATCCTTCCCGTGGAGCATGGTGGGAATGGAGATTTTACAGTATCCTTCCCCTGCCACACCCACCAAGCCACACCCACCAAACCATGGCACACTCACCAAACCACACCTACAGAACCGGTAGCAAAAAATTTTTGAAACCCACCACTGGCGTGCATGTTTATCGGGCCATTTTCAGGCTGTTTTCGGGCTGCTTTTGGGGCCGTTTTCAGGCCATTTTCAGGCAGTTTTTTGGGCCATTTTCCAGTGCTCCGGCACCCACGAAAACCAGCTGGAAACCAAAAGAGCAGCTGGTGACCATATGCATGCCCACAGAGAAGGCTCTGTGTGCCACCTTTGGCACACCTGCCATAGGTTCGCCATCACAGCCTTATACCATCCCAACCAAATGGTTGCCCAGTCTATTTTTGAAAACCTTCAGTGATGGAGAAACCACAACCCCTGGAGGCAAGCTATTCCACTAAAGAATTGCTCTCACTGACAGAATTCCCCCCCCCCCAGGTCGGATCCTTCTTTAACAAGTTTCCACCCATTACTTCTTGTCCTGCCCTCTGGGACCCTAAAGAATAAACCAATCCCCTCATTTAAAAATAAAATAAAAATAAAAATGAGCAGCTTCACTGTCCTCCAGGCCATCTTATTGATCAAGTACTGGAAGACAGCTATCATGTTCCCTCGCCCCAATCCTTCTCTTCAATAGGCTTGACATACCTAGCACCCTCAACCATTCGTCATACGATTTAGCTTCCTGACACTTTTATCATTTTTGTTCCTTTTCTTTCTAGGGCAGCGATGGCTAACCGTTTTGCCATTGCGTGCCGAAAGCAGCAGGGGAGCATGGTGGGGGATCACACATTTTATTTATTTATTTATTTATTAAACTTATATACCGCACCATCTCCCATAGGACTCAGGGCGGTTCACAGGCATATTAAAACAATATAAAACAATATAATAAATAGACTTTTAAAACTCAGATTAAAACTAAATATTATCAAGGCCTGATCACTAAAACAATAAGAACCAATAAAACCCCCATTAAAATTTGTTTAAAACATTTTTGTTCTTAGGCTAGTCCCGCGCGCTGAAATAATAGAGTCTTCAGTTCACGTCTGAAGGTCCGGAGGTCAGGGAGTTGTCGTAATCCAGGAGGAAGCTCATTCCACAGGGCTGGTGCCGCCACAGAGAAGGCCACATGTGAGCCACATGTGAGCCCATACCCATAATTCAATGTGCCCCGTCCCCTGCGTGCATGACCCACTCCCCGTGCTCCCCCCACTTTTGGCATGCAATGCCATGATGGGCCCAGGAGGTCCATTTTTTGCTCTCACCAGGCTCCAGAGCCTTACTAGGAGCCTGGGGAGGGCAAAAACGTTCTTCCTAACCACCCCTGGAGGCCCTCTTGAGGCCGGAAACAGCCTGTTTCCTGATTTCTGGTGGGCCCAGAAGGCCCAAAAATCAGCTGGCTGATGCATACAGGTGTTCTGCAGTTGAGGTAGGGCAACGTTCGCGTGCCCACTGATATGGCTCAGTGTGCCACCTGTGGCACGTATGTCATAGGTTTGCCATCACTGTTCTAGGGTCTCAGCATCTTTTCTATATCATGGTGACCACAACTGGATGCAGCGTTCCAGTGTGGTCTCACCAGGGCAGTATAAAGCAGTACTGATGATGTTACCTAGTTTGGTAATGAAACGTCTGCAAGAAAACCACCAAGCTCAGAGAGCACCAAGGACCCCTCATGTCAACCCTGAGCTGCAAATATTCTCCTTTACTGAAGCTCATTGACTTCTCTTTCCTAATGTCATATTGAAAAGGTATTTTCACACACCCACAAAAGGACACCGGTCATTTCAATGAAGAGTTGTCTGTTTTCTGAATTGGTCCAAAGATAGAGATGGATATATTTCTCTGTTGGCATGCTTGATACAGGAGACTTGGTGGACGATACATTGGGTGAGCATCTTGTCTCTGCATCTGCATTCATAACATGAAGTGAAAAGCTAAGTGGACCATTTCCATTTCAAAAGATCATTTAATATCCTTTCTGCCAATGTTCGAGTTTGTTTAATTAAAACTTAGCACTCCATTCCACTTCATTAGATCTATTTAATGTTTTTATATATCTAAGCACTTCTTGCAAGGATCTAATTAAAAGAATAATTTCACAAAATTGGAGTTTCCCTGCCTTCAAACCTTCACTTCAACATTTCACAGGCTTAAGAAAGGAAAAATGATATATTTAAGGGGGAAAGTTTGGCCTGATATGCAAGAAAGCAAAGAACAAATAATATATATAAAAAAAAGAGAATTCGCTATTGCTGGACATAATGAAGAGATGAATAAAAAGATCCAGAGTTTGAATAGATCACATCACTGGAAGCAGGAATTCCAAGATGATTCAGAATTTGTCTCTATTTAGAAGAAGAATGGATGGGTTTCTCCCACAGTGTTTTATTTGTTTATTTGTTTGTATCCCACCTTTATTATTTTTAAAAATAATAAGGCAGCAAATACATTCAACACTCCTTGCTCCTCCTGTTTACCCCACAACAACAACAACACTGTGAGGTGAGTTGGCTGAGAGAGAGGAACTAGTCCAAAGTCACCCAGTTGGCTTTCATGACTAAGGTAGAACTAGAAAACTCCCAGTCTCCTGGTGATTGGCTTAAAGTCACCTGACTGACATTCATGGCAAAGGAAAGACTCGAACTCATGGACTTTCACTTTCTAATCTGGTATCTTAAGAGGAGGAGGAGAAAGAAGACGAGGAAGTGGGAAGATGTTTTCGGCATGAATCATGAAAAATCCTATTCAGGCCACCATTTCAGATAATCACTTCAAATCACCTTCAATTCAATTGTTCTAAGCTAGTCAGAATGACACGGATGATGTTCCCTAGTTGGGTCATGAACCGTCTATTGAGCCATGGTGGCACAGTGGTTAGAATGCTGTACTGCAGGCTACTTCTGATGACTGCCAACTGCTAGCAGTTCAGCAGTTCGATTCCCATTGGCTCAAGGTTGACTCAGCCTTCCATCCTTCAGAGGTGGGTAAAATGAGGACCCAGGCTGACTCTCTAAAACCGCTTAGAGAGGGCTGTAAGGCACTGTAAAGTGGCATATAAGTCTAAATCCTATTTTCCTTCCTTCCTTCTGTTCTGTTTCCCTCCCCCAATACTCCCAGCAAAGAGTCAGTCAAAGGCCTTCTTTTCTAATTTATTTACATAGATAAATGTCCTGGCCACGTCTACCCATGGGCCTGCCAAGTTTCTGGAGATAACGAGGAAATTATAGATAAAGCCAGAATTACTCACGAATATATTCTTCCCTCCATTGATACAGTTTGCCCGCGCAAATTCATTGCTTTGTCCAGGACAAAAAACCAGGAAGTCCCGCCTCCTATTTATAGTCTCTGCAGATGTCACTGCATGACAATCATTCCTTGGCTTTATCCCAATGCTGCTTCTGCTGCGCGCGCTGGTCACGTCTGCGCAGTCTTGCATCACTCCAAAACTGTTCTTGGGGCGTTGCCAAATCAGAAGAAGGCTCGAGAGAATCAGGCCTTGCCGGCCCCTCCTCCTCCCTTTGAGTGGATGCCAGGGAGGGAGAAGGCCCAAGAGAAGCAAGGCTTGCCAGGTCTTCTCCCTCACTTTCTGAATCATCCGAGTCCAGGAGTCCAGGTCCAGGAACCTGGGTCATAACACCTTCCTTCCTTCCTTCCTTCCTTCCTTCCTTCCTTCCTTCCTTCCTTCCTTCCTTCCTAGGTTCTACTATATCGCAAGTTCTAAAATGGACACTCAATATCAAATGACTCCCTCCCCGTATTAAGGGAGCAAACAACTCCCAGTTGGGCTGAACTTTAAAAACCCTGCTAATCTATACATAGCAGGTTAGCCCCACAACCAATCAGAAGTCTAACCCAGTGGCCAATCAGAAACACAGATTTGACCATGTGAGATAAAACTACATTTCTTAAAAGCAATTCCTTAAAGGGAATTGCTTTTAATTCCTAAACTAACTACTTACTCTAACCGGCACAATTGCTATTTGTAACCTTCCTAGTGTCAACTCGCAAAGCATTCCTGACCTGCTATTGAGTTGCGATAGGCAGTGGGATGACTTCCAACAATGTCCGTGGTTATCACCCAGCCATTGTTGAAGCAATATGAAACTCATCCACACAATCATCTTTTTGTCTTAATAGATGCTGATTAATCCTTGCCCCAATGCTAAGACTCCAGAATGGCCACTAGACCAGAGGTCTTCGAACTTGGCAGCTTTAAGACTTGTGGACTTCAACTCCCAGAATTGAGAATTGGCTGGAGAATTCTGGGAGTTGAAGTCCACAAGTCTTAAAGCTGCCAAGTTTGAAGACCTCTGCACTAGACAGAGAAACCACAGTGTTGACCAGCAAGCCTAATTAATATGGAAGAACATTTCCTGCCTTTCAATTCCAAAGCAATGAAGTCATCTAAAACATTTAAAAGAAGGCAACATAACCACAGCTATGATTCACAGGCCACTTCAAATACTTGATACCACATTTAAAACACATATTTAAAAGTCTCTCTCTCTCTCTCTCTCTCTCTCTCTCTCTCTAAGCTGAATGAATGTAACCTATTTGGCTTCATCATAAATTTAGCACTCTTCTGGGAATCTTTTATTTTATTTCTTTTATAGCATGCTACCAAAAATCTGATGGGAGGTGTTTCCTTCTCTCTAATCCTGACTGGAACGTAAACTGAGTTTTGTTCAAAGGAAGCTAAATAAAGCTTTTTAGTGTGACACTAGACTGAGGACTAAGGCTCTGAGTAGACAACGATTCGCAAAAACAAACTAATGAGAAGAGTTTCATGAATCATGTAAAGATATGCATGAAAATTGAATATGTACACTTTAGATCTCGGATCTGATAAATATTGCATTACATTAAAGGAATGCACTCTTGAAGCTTACCTGTGTATAAAACATAAGGCTACATTATGGAGTTAACGAAGGGGCTCTGTCAAATTAACCCACTGGGGATCTTGCATTTGTGTCTGTCAAAGGAAATTGTTCTAAGGCTAAATATCAGGGTGCCTGGATGCCAGGCGATGAAAAGACGAAGCCTTCCAAAACAATGGAGGGGCTGGGATAAAACACTAAGTGAAATCTTCTGGCTGAAATCTACTGCTACTAAGTGGATGCTCCCAGGAAAGCCACAAAGTCTTAGTGGTTGTGTAGCCTGAAGGGTTGTATTATATGCAAAAAAACCAGCAACAACCACCCAGTGTCAGGTGCAGAAGACAACCAGGGTAGCAGGATGATAAAGGCTTCCTGAACTATGATCGAAACTATTTTAAATGTGCAGCATTTATTTTTAACTTGTCTAATTGATCTCTCACCCAACATCCTTGGTTCTTAGTCATAACTGCTGACAGCAGGAATAGCTCAGAAGACCAGTTCGGGGAATGCTGAGATCACGAATGAAGGCCAACATCTTCATGTCTTTCTTTTGCTGTCAACATGTTGATATCCTCCACAAATTAGTAAACCATCTACCGGTTCATCCTTTTTTGTTTGTTTTGCTTTTGGATGCAGCTTTTACGGCTTTCTAAGTGGCCTCTCTGAGGCTTTGGAGGTTTAGTTGTGTCTTAGAGCTTTGGAAGGGAATCACACACTAAAACATTTTGGCAAGGGCTCTCTAGGCTTCCTGTCTTAAAACCTCTAACAAGGGGGACAGTGCACCACCATGCTAGTTAATTTTCTTCCACGGTCAGCCATCGAGAGACACTTGGAGATATACCACATTTACACACCATTCAAAAGCTAAAGAGGAAACAAAAAGACTGGGACACTTCCTCTCCAGCAACCACCAGCCAGATAAGCAGGGCTTAACACCAGACAAACTATCAAGCAGAAAACTGTACCCTAACCAGTGGTGGGATTCAGGCAGTTCGCACCACTTCAGGAGAACCGGTTGTTAGCTTTCTGAGCAGTCTGGCAAACTGGTTGTTGGAAGAAATCATTAGGGCAGAGAACTGGTTGTTAAATTACTTGAATCCCACCACTGACCCTAACCAATGAACAACCAAGGGCGGGAGTGTGGAACCACACATCCCTCCAACACTGGCAGGGCAAGCTACTGTATATAAACAGGGAGCAAATGCTACAATTCTAAAACAGATGTTGTTACCTAGTCAGGTAATGAAACATCTGCAAGCAAAGAACCAAACTCCGAGAGTACCAAGGACTCCACAAATTCCTCATCCACAAATTCCTCATCCCTGTTATATCCATAGATAAGGATTAGTTTGTTTCATTTGTTTGTGGCTATAGTTTACCATTGGCCATGATGACTTACGCAGCTCACTGAAAATTATTGTGCCTTGTTATTTTCATTTTTTTTTTAGTTTGGTATTTCCGAAACAAAATTCTCACTCTCCCCATACTACAGTGAGTTAGGATTTCTGTTTTGCCAGTTACGATGTACAACTGCTATTGTTTTAACACCGCGAAAATGAAAGAAAACCTTGCCAAGCCGTTCAATAAGAGGACCAAATAGATGGTGTGAACTCTTGAGATAATATTTTGCCATATTCTAATCATTAAACCCAATTCAACTTTAAGAACCAGAAAATATTTCTGACAAAAGGAACAGCTTGTCTTATTAAATGTTGAGTTCCAGAATGTTCAGTGCTGACTCACTTAAAATGGAATGTAAGACAGCATCTTAAAATCCAGAACATGTTACAGTATTTGAGTCAACAAAAGGGTGGGGTTTTTTTAAAGTACATTCAGGGTTTTTCCATTCTATAACTGTGAAGAAATAACATATCCAGAGCCTCAACTTAGTGCCAGGAGTATCAACTGGTTTTGATCTTGTTGCTTAATTTTAATATTCCGCTCCATCTTTGCTGGCATATTTCAGAGTTTTCCGATCCATAAACAGACCAAAATACCCAGCCTTCATTCCTGCTTCAATCTCTGGTTTTCTTTCATATGATGCAAGCCAGAACTATTGCTATATTCCGTATTTAGCTGCCTGTGCCTAGTTAACATCTGGGGACAAATTTAGAACAGCAAATCAGCTGATCTACCAAATTTGGCTCAAAGGAAATAGTTCGGCAGCTCCAATCCCAACAAATCAGAGTATTCTTGGAGATGATAAATTGTGAGTTCCTTCATCCTGTTTTTCCCCTCAACTGTTTTGTCTCCTTTCTTCAGACTCTCTCTAAACTTGGTTGACTAAACTTGGATCTAAATTGACAAGGAAGATGAATTTAAAAGACGAATAGTTCTTCATCAGGAAATTGATAATCTTTTGAGATCAGAGGAATTTTGTGAACATTCTCTGTCCGCCATCCCAAAATTGCTGATTTTAGAAGATTGAGGTTGCCTATAAGCAAAATGGCTGCCGTGGTGGTAATTAAAAAACACCCATTTACAGAAGGCAAACTGCTGTTATTTGTCTATTGCCAAGAATGGTAGACTTCAGAATGGGCTTTATGGCTTGTTAGTGAATGCAATAAAATTGATTTAATGGATTCGGAATTTTTCCTCTCCCATCACCTCGTTTCACCCAATTTACCAAATATCAACTATAGAACAAAAGTCTAGAAGATTTTACCCACCGCCTCCACTACCCACCACCCAAAAAAGGGCTGTAAAAAAAAATCTATGGGATTTCAGACCCTTCAGAGGTTGAAGAGCTGCCATTACACAAAGACCTCTTGTCACAGCTGGTAATGTTACAGATCAATGAGTGACAAGTTAATGTCTCCTTTTGTAAATGTTGTTCTGACATTAAAAATGCTCTGAGACATTTTTATTTAATTAAAAACAGAGGCCGCAACATCAATGGAGTGTAGTGACAACTCCTTGTCCAATTAATCTTCATGAGGGATATCACAATTTTGAAACTGTATTCACAGAGGATTCCCTTCCTTCCTTCCTTCCTTCCTTCCTTCCTTCCTTCCTTCCTTCCTTCCTTCCTTCCTTCCTCCCTCCCTCCCTCACACCCTCCCTCCTTTCCTCCCTCCTTTCCTTCCTTCCTCCCTTCTTCCCTCCCTCATTTCCTTCCTTCCTTCCTCCCTCCCTCCCTCAAAGGGATCCATTTAATATTTTTCAGGACAAACTTAGAAGAAAGGAAGGAAGGAATTATCCAGAATATGATGCTGACACAAAAATGCCTATTAACCATTTTAAAGGTATTCATAAAAACATGGGAAGATAAGATTTTGGGAAAGGGAAAGTGGGATCCAGTTTATATCTATCCAGTTACTGCTATCAACCCGGTATAGAAGACCTCTCTTTGACTATGTCCTTCTTTTTTTATACAGGTATGAAATGATTCCCTAGCCATTTGATCACAGATATCTTGGGCCCTTAAATCCAGTTGCTAACATCTACTTTCTTTGATCCCAGGTAGTTACCATCTAACAACCCTCTGTGGAAGTAGCATGGACAAATAAATGAGAACATTCCTGAGGATAGGTGAATTCAACATCCCCTCTTCAAAGGATGTGGGCATCAGCATAATACAAATGTACTCTGGAACAAAATCAAAGATTTTAACCTTGGGGTGTTGATGGTTGTGGTGGTGCTACAACATTTGAAGAATATTCCACCCGTCTTTGATTCTGAGCTTATGGATCTGTCTTCTTTTCCACAGAAGTGGGTTTCAGCAGGTTTTGACCAGTTCGGGAGAACCGGTAGCGGAAATTTTGAGTAATTCGGAGAACCGGTAGTAAAAATTCTGATTGGCCCCTTCCCCCTTCTATTCTCTGCCTCCCAATTCCCAGCTGATTGGGAGGAAATGGAGATTTTGCAGTAACCTTCCCCTGAATTTTTATTTTATTTTATTTTGTCACAACAGTATATATAAGCATAAGCATGAAACAACTATATAACATATAAGCGTATATATAATGAAAGGAAACAATAGGACAGGAACGGTCGGCACTTTTGTGCTCTTATGCACGCCCCTTAGGAATTGGGCAATTGAGGAATTAGGAATTGGGGAGGAATGGTGATTTTACAGTATTCTTCCCCTGCCACACTCACCAAGCCACGCCCACCAAGTCACGTGACACCCACCAAGCCACACCCACAGAACCGGTGGTAAAAATTCTGACTAGCCCTACCCTCATCTATTCTCGGCCTCCCAATTCCCAGTTGATTGGGAGGAAATGGGGATTTTGCAGTAATCTTCCCCTGGAGTGAGATGGGAATGGAGATTTTACAGTATCCTTCCCCAGCCACACCCACCAAGCCACACCCCCAGAACCAGTAGTAAAAAAATTTGAAACCTACCACTGCTTTTCCAATGCAAATTAAAGCACCCAATGAGAAACCGTGTTTGTCCATGTCGCTACAACCACAGCGCCTTGTAGAAATACAAAGGTCAACCTTCTCTTGGCAGTGATTTATTGTAATGCAGCTTCTTCCTCCACCTGATTTCATTTTTTCTTTAAAAAAAATAAATCTGAATGCTTTCCATTGGGATTAGCCCCGCCGATACATTTACATAGCTGTTGGATGGAATATAAAGATGTGCAACTCTAGTGAAACATTGCATGTGAGAGATGACCCTCTAATCTGCTTCCAGCCCTTTGAGGTCTTCCTTGATTTATCAAGCCAAACCCACCCGGTGTTTACAATGGATGAATGAGTTCCCAAGATATCCACGGGATAAGAGCGGTAGCCAAACGGAGGACGATTTGTCAACTTCCCTGGCTCGCCCTTGTTAATTGCAGGAAAATTGAGAGCAGGTACCTCTGGCACCTGAACGTATAAATCAAACCGAACAACAACGTATCGAACAGGATGGAGTGGACCTGTTTTTTGTTTTGTTTTTTTGCATTTATATCCCGCCCTTCTCTGAAGACTCAGGGCGGTTTACACTATGTCAAGCAATAGTCTTCATCCATTTATATATTATATACAAAGTCAACTTTTATTGCCCCCAACAATCTGGGTCCTCATTTTACCTACCTTATAAAGGATGGAAGGCTGAGTCAACCTTGGGCCTGGTGGGGCTTGAACCTGCAGTAATTGCAGGCAGCTGTTGTTAATAACAGACTGTCTTACCAGTCTGAGCCACAGAGGCCCTTTTCACTTCAATGTAAAGCCAGCATAGGTTATTTGCCCTAACCAGGGGTGGGATTCAGCCGGTTCAGACCAGTTCAGGTGAACTACGCACATGTGCGACAGAGCTGAGCTGGGGCAAAGGCTCGCGTGCCCACAGAGTGGGCTCTGCGTGCCACCTCTGTCACCCATGCCATAGGTTCGCCACCACTGTTCTTTGCTTTGGTCGGTGTCAGCTTTTGTATTCTTTGATGGTCTGGTTTCCTTTTACTGCTGACTCTTCCAATCAAAATTGCTTTATCCGGTAAATCCCCCTCCAAAGCGTGGCCAAAATAAGGGAGATGCAGTTTCGTGATTTTGCCTTCTAGTGACATGTCTGCCAACAGAGCAGAGTTCCAGTATTTTTTTTTTGAAGCATTGACCTCTTGCCTGGTTTACCATGTTTCAGTTATTTTACCACAAAAAGTCATTGCCTCCCACAAGTTGTGAACCTGCCTTCTTTTGTGTTCTCTTTATCACCTCCTCAACCATAAACCCTGCTTAGCGATTGCGCCGCCTTCTTGCTCCCAGTCCCTGGTCGGCGTCTTCATTTAGCTCTCCTTTCCAGCTTGTGATAGTTATTTTGCAATGTACAGCTGTTTCTATTATGGGCTGTCCCCTGACCAGGCTGAATACACGAGACAGATTGCTTTGCTGATGATGAAAAATCCCTTCAAATGAATCTCAGGTGTACGTCTTAATTTTTGTCAGATTATCTGTCCACAGTGTGTAAATACAAATGATTATAGATTATGATTTTACCTCGCGCCCTTCGGCGTCGGGGGAATCTCAGAGTACCCTCATCACCGGTGAGGCATGAAAATATATATATATCACCAATAAATGTGATGCCTTTGGACTTTAACAGGCGCTCCCCACACAGCTGTGGACAATGGAAGCTCTTCCCCTTACCACCCCCTTCTTTCTCTTTCAAATGGTTGAGGGTCACCAGGCTGGCCCTTCGTTTATTTATTTATTTATCTGGAAAATGCTCTGGGATTTCTAATTTCCATCTGGATGATCAACGGTGACAGACAGAAAAGGCCGCAGTTTAATGTCTCAATGAAAGAACTGGATGAACGATTGTCAGATGATTAATGGATCGCCGGCTGCTGAAAGATGACAGCCTTTCTCATAATGGAGAGGGCTAATGTGTAATTTTCCCTCAGCGTTGGCGTTTCCCTCCCTCAGCGCGCAGGCGTCTATGGGGTGGGTTTAGATTTATTTATTTTGTTTCTTTTAAGTGCACAATTTCGGCTTTAGTTTTAGACGGGGGGTGGGGGGCAAGGGGCTGGGCCCCAACAAGCTTTATACAGGGAGAGGCTGGGCCTCGCGGTGAGAAGGGACGCTAAATAAATAAATAAATAAATAAGCAAGCTAGCTAGCTTGAGAGCACGCCTAGCCAGCCAAAGCCCAGAAACTGTGAAATGGGAGGTAAACAAATTAAATAAATAAATAGAGAGGGCCTTCTCAGGGTGCCGTCCACCAAGCAATGTCGGTTGGCGGCCCCCAGGGGAAGGGCCTTCTCTGTTGGAGCTCCTATGCTTTGGAACGAACTTCCCCCTGGTTTACGTCAAGTGCCTGATCTTTGGATTTTTCGCCGTGAGCTGAAAACGCACCTGTTTATTCAAGCGGGACTGGATTAAAATTTTATTGGGGTTATTTATATTTTAAGGTTTTTTAAATTGTTTTAAACTTTTCGGCCACCTTATAATATGTTTTGTTTTAATCTCTTTTAATGTGTATATAGTGAATTTTTACTTGGCTGTACACTGCCCTGAGTCCTTCGGGAGAAGGGCGGTATAAAAATAGAATAAAATAAATAAATAAATAAATAAAATAATAAATAATAAATATATACCTATTTATTTTGTTTCTTTTAAGTGCACAATTTCGGCTTTAGTTTTAGACGGGGGGTGGGGGGAAAGGGGCTGGGCCCCAACAAGCTTTATACAGGGAGAGGCTGGGCCTCGCGGTGAGAAGGGACGCTAAATAAATAAATAAATAAATAAGCAAGCTAGCTAGCTTGAGAGCACGCCTAGCCAGCCAAAGCCCAGAAACTGTGAAATGGGAGGTAACAAATTAAATAAATAAATAGAGAGGGCCTTCTCAGGGTGCCGTCCACCAAGCAATGTCGGTTGGCGGCCCCCAGGGGAAGGGCCTTCTCTGTAGGAGCTCCTATGCTTTGGAACGAACTTCCCCCTGGTTTACGTCAAGTGCCTGATCTTTGGATTTTTCGCCGTGAGCTGAAAACGCACCTATTTATTCAAGCGGGACTGGATTAAAATTTTATTGGGGTTATTTATATTTTAAGGTTTTTTAAATTGTTTTAAATTTTTCGGCCACCTTATAATATGTTTTGTTTTAATCTCTTTTAATGTGTATATAGTGAATTTTTACTTGGCTGTACACCGCCCTGAGTCCTTCGGGAGAAGGGCGGTATAAAAATAGAATAAAATAAATAAATAAATAAATAAAATAATAAATAATAAATATATACCTATTTATTTGTTTTGTTTTGTTTTGTTTTGTTTTGTTTTGTTTTGTTTTGTTTTGTTTTGTTTTGTTCTGTTCTGTTCTGTTCTGTTTTGTTTTGTTTTGTTTAAGTGCACAATTTCTGCTTTGGTTTTATACGAGAAACGGCTGGGCCTCAACAGGCTTTCTACACAGGGAAAGGCTGGGCCTTGCAGTGAAATGGAAAGCAAACAAAATAAATAAATAAATAAATAAACAAACAGACAAACAAGCTTTAGAGGAAGCCTATCCAGCCAAAGCCCAGAAACTCTGAGATGGGGGTTAAAATAATAATAATAATAATAATAATAATAATAATAATAATAATAATAATAATAATAATAATAATAATAATATTTTAATTTGTATACCGCCCTTCTCCCGAAGGACTCAGGGCGGTGAAATGAATGAATGAATGAGCAATTCATTAGAGGAAGCCTATCCAGCCAAAGCCCAGAGGCGAGATACTGAAAAACCAATTGATCTATTTGTTTACACCTAATGGACAGGTGTGCCTATCCTGAACCTCTTCCTTGCTTCTCCATCCAGTTCAGGATTGTACAGTGTTTTGATCCAGGTCTCTTCCTGGGAAAGCTTGGAGTTGGGCCTCTGGTGGCTCAACAGGCTAATGCAGTCTATTATTAACACAGCTGTTTGCAATTACTGCAGGTTCTAGTCCCACCAGGCCCAAGGTTGACTCAGCCTTCCATCCTTTATAAGGTAGGTAAAATGAGGACCCAGATTGTTGGGGGCAATAAAAGTTGACTTTGTATATAATATACAAATGGATGAGACTATTGCTTAACACAATGTAAGCCGCCCTGAGTCTTCGGAGAAGGGTGGGATATAAATTCAAATTAAAAAAAAATCTTTCCTCTCTGCTCCTGCAGGTGGACATTCCCCCCACCCCCTAGATTGAATCACTGATATTGCTGGTGGGAGGCTAAGCCCAAGAACGATGTGGGAAAAAAAGTCAGCCGGAGCTCAGATCTTTTTTGCTTACACATAACAGACGGACTCTTGCCAGAGTACACCTTCACTAGTCTCAAGTAAAAAATATACAGTGTGGGATTCTAGGGAGTGGATTTCCTAAATCTCTTCCTCTATCTCCTCTCCTTTTTCTTTTTCTGGAATGTGCTCCTTCCTTCCTAGGAAGTTGGCACTTCACAGTAGTCCATCCCACAGTAGTCCATAGGCACCAACTCTGGACAGAACAAGAGACAACTACTTTGGCAAGTCTCTATCATTGTGAGATGCAGCGAGTAACTCCTTGGCAGAATGGGATGGGCATGCCCCGCAAAGAGAAAGTGGGATCGGGACAGTGAAATGAGCAGAGTTATGAAAACCAGACCCTTGACATCACTTCATTTAAATGTAATTAAAAATAAATTGAATTAATTTGATTACTTCCCATGTATGTAATCAATTTTCACTCTGTCACATTACAGATTACCATTCAGTTAGTGGCTTCATAGAAAGGGTTTTTGTTGTGGTCCGCCAGCAGCCTGCGGAGTCGGACAGTGATGAAGCTAAGGAAGAACATGGGCCAGTCCTGGAGGCTGGGGAAGGCCTAGATGAGGGCTCTGCATTGGAGGCAGAGGTGGGGCCAGGGCCATCTGGGAGTGATGTGCGGACTCCGGAGCCTCCCGAAGCTGACAATAGTGAGGCAGAGGAACAGGAGGAGCCTGTTCCTAATGCATGCATGAGAAGAGCTGCCAGAAGGCAAGAGCATCTCAAGCAAAGAGGACGACTCGGGAGTAGGGCCAAGAGATGATTGCTTCAATTCCTAAGAGGTCTGTAAGGGACATGCATAAGAGCACCAGCGTGCCTACCATTCCTATCCTAATGTTCCCTTTGATTGTATCCAATTCATATGGTTATTTCATGCTTATACTTATATATACTGTTGTGTTTGACAAATAAAGAAAGAAATAAATAAAATAAACTTTTGTCCATGTATATACATCCCTGTGTGAATTCGACAAGAATGTTAAACATTCCTCAGTGCTTTCTGGAGCATCCCCAGGAATCTGAGCCTAGTTAATGGAATTGGTTCCAAATGAGCTTCTTACATGTTTTACAAAGTTATGTCGGTTAGAGAAGTTAGGTGAATGTTTCATCCGACCTTTTCCAAGAAAAAGAAGATTTTCTTTAGCCCTTTCTTAATGGTAGGATTGCTTCAGGAAGCTTCCATTCAATCCCCAAATAGAACTTTCCACTTTTCTCCTTCTTCCACCTTCAACCCATCAAATCTTTATTTGTCAAGCATGGAAAATCAGGAGTCCAGGCAATTTAAATGAAGATAAAAGTTTATTGCAACCTTAAGCACTCTACAAGAAACTGAACTTCTAACTATCAAAGCAAACTGGCAGTAGATAACAGTCAAGGGAATTAAAACAGTCAAGGGTATAAAAGTTTAATTAATAATTAATAAATAAATTCAAGACAGGGCCTCTGTGGCTCAGGCTGCTAATGCAGTCTGTTATTAACAGCAGCTGCCTGCAATTACTGCAGGTTCTAGTCCCACCAGGCCCAAGGTTGACTCAGCCTTCCATCCTTTATAAGGTAGGTAAAATGAGGACCCAGATTGTTGGGGGGGACAAGAAGTTGACTTTGTATATAAATATGCAAATAGAATGAAGACTATTGCTAACATAGTGTAAGCCGCCCTGAGTCTTCGGAGAAGGGCGGGATATAAATGCAAATAAAAATAAAAATAAAAAAGCTGGACTGAGCTTAGATGTCTTGTGGGAATAAAGGGATTTGAGACTGATGACATGTTTGACCCTTTCCTCAGGGTTAGCCTGGTCCTCTCCTCCACCATTCTGGTCATTGATCACCTTGTTGTTAAATAAGTACAATGACACAAGTCCTCCACCAAGGAGAATGTCCTTAAATGAGAACTTGTCCCCTTTCCACAATTTTTTCAAGATTTTTCTTCAACTAAAGGGGGAAGAAAAGATAGAGGAATTCCTTTGGCAGTAATCAGCCCTTGTCAAAATTGTAGACGATGAAATAGAAGCCAGCCTATAAAGCTGGTCTAAAGAAAGTTCTACCTTCTGAGGAAAAAAATAGAATAAAATTAATCCATCAAAGGCAACAGCTCACCAATATGTTTATTGGGTTTCTGCTACTAATTCTGTTGTTGTTTCGTGCCCCAAATTCAACCTCATTTATCTTATTTGGCTTACTTCCTAAAACTGCATTACGGGTCAACAGGGAACATATTAGGGCTGCAAAATTAATGAGAGCGCTATTTTGCATCCAAGTAGGTTTCCTTTCTCCCATAGCTTTCATTGTTATTGCTGCAGTAAGCTGAGTAATTAGAATAGTCAATCAGCGATTCATTCTCTACCCATTGCAACAAGCAACTGTCCCTCCAAGAAACGGTGATTTTTTTTGGGGGGGTGGGGAATGTAGTGGTACAAACCAGTGGTGGGATTCAATTTTTTTTGCTACCGGTTCTGTGGGAGTGGCTTGGTGGGCGTGGCATGGCTTGGTGGGTGTGGCTTGGTGGGCATGGCAGGGGAAGGATACTATAAAATCTCCATTCCAGTGGTGGGTTGCTCCCGGTTCTGTCCGATTCTATAGAATCAGTAGTAAAAGTGGCGGGAGGGTCCCCCACCCACCTGGATGTCATAATTGACAATCTGCACATGAGCTCCCATTGCGAACCAGTAGTAAAGTTAAGTAGAACCCACCCCTGCTCCATTTCCTCCCCACTCCAGGGGAAGGTTACTGCAAAATCCCCATTCGCTCCCGATCAGCTGGGACTCGGGAGGCAAAGAATAGATGGGGGTGAGGCCAGTCAGAAGTGGTATTTACCAGTTCTCCGAACTACTCAAAATTTCCACTACCAGTTCTCCAGAACTAGTCAGAACCTGCAGGAAGACCTGTGGGAGTGTGTCGTGTCCCACTCCTCCGCTGACAGCCGGGTCGGGGAAGTCCGTATCAAGCGTGCCTCTGCAGCTCTGCCAAAGTCCTATCAGAGTTCTCAAGGCAGGCAGGAGACCAGGAAGTGACTTCAGCAATCCAAGTTAGACTTTGCCTGACTCAGAGAATGCCAGAAAGCAGATCCTTTATATAGGCCATGGGGTGTGGCTCCATGACTCAGCACTTATCCAGGCCTACCCCTCCCTTCCTTCTGCTGACGTCGCCTCTCAGTTCTCCGGAAGCGAGGATCTCTCCAGCCTCCAGCTGTTGGCAATCTGAGCTCATGACTGGTTTCACATTCTTCAGGCTCACATGCTGTGGGGGTGGGGTTTAGTTGCTCCGTTTGCCTGGGCATGGTGCCAGGACTGGGGCTGAAGGCACATCAGGCCCTTCGTCTTGCTCGGCTTGTCCGGGCATGGTGCCAGGGCTGGGGCCTGGAGGCATGCCAGGACATTCTTCCGAACTATCAGCGTCCGGCAGGAGATAAGAGGGGCCCGGCTGTGGCAGGGGGAGCGGGTGAGACACAACAGAGTGAAAGGCCAGGTACCTGCATCTGCAGGCTCAGCGGGCTGAGATGATCAGCCAGTTCCAGGCCATAATGCAGTCCCACTGGAACTAAGGCCCACCAGCTCCTTGCCACCAGTGGCACTTCCCTCCAGCCTTCACCCAAAGCCCCGCACCAGGAGACTGAAGCAGACCCCAAGTCGGAATTTCTGCCCCCCTCCAACCCACGCAAAAAGACCCCGAAGGGGGAGACTCTCTGCAGCAACACAAAAGTTCATTGTGCACGTATCCGGCCCAAGTTTGAGGATTCCTGATTTAGTCCAATATAAAAAAATGTAAATAATTTTTCTGCGAACCACCGAAATTTTCTCGCAGACCACGTGTGGTCCACAGACCACCAGCTGGAGACCGCTGGACTAGAAGACTCCAAGCTCTCTTCCAACTATGCTATTCTCTTACACCACTTTGGTGAGTCTGCTTGCCCACTGAACCTTTCAAGAGGTACCAAGTGACAGAAGACAACGATGCCACCTGCTGGCTCAACGTTTAGCTGTTGAATTGGCTTGAGGTTTATGGCACTGGAAGGGGGGATGTGGGGCAGGGAAAGAGGGCAAATATACGAGCCAGTAAAGGGGTTCAAAATCGACCTCCAGTTTCAAGCATCTCGAACAAGATTGATGTCCATCCTTTTATTACAGGGATTGTATATTTTTCCTCCTTTTCCTTTTTCCCTTTCAATTCATTATTGCATTTCAGGAGTGCCGTGATAATTAATGCAATAAGTTGGCAAGAGGTACCGGAATGTTTGTGGAATTTGAAAATGTGTTTTTATTCATTCACAGTAAACCTAGCATAGGATGTTGGGAAATCAATAGACTGGTTCAATTATCTGTAACAAAGGAAATTTGGTTTTCTTCAATAAAAATAATGTTTCGTAAGAATGCATTTCCTTCTCTGAAATCTATTCTTCTACATAAATTGTGTAAATACATAAATGTATTATGTAAAACACTTTGCTTTCTATGGTCCTTTCTGCTCTCATGCATGGCTGCAATGCATTTGAAAGTTTTGTTTTATTTGCTCAAATGTACAGTGCTTGCATTGTAGATACACCTTGGGAAAAGGTAAAGGTAACGGTTCCCCTCGCACATATGTGCTAGTTGTTCCCGACTCTAGGGGGCGGTGCTCATCTCCGTTTCAAAGCCAAAGGGCCAGTGCTGTCTGAAGACATCTCCGTGGTCATGTGGCTGGCATGACTCAATGCCAAAGGTGCATAGAACGCTGTTACCTTCCCACCAAAGGTGGTCCCTATTTTTCTATTTGCATTTTTTACATGCTTTCGAACAGCTAGGTTGGCAGAAGCTGGGACAAGTAATGGGAGCTCACCCCGTTACACGGCACTAGGGATTTGAACCGCTGAACTGCCAACCTTTCGATCAACAAGCTCAGCATCTTAGCCACTAAGCCACCGCGTCTCTCTAACTTGGGAAAAAGAACAACTTAATTATGGAAACCTAGTGCTCATTCTAAGCCAACATTCTCTACCTGTTGATATTTTGAACTTCATCTCCCATAATTCCCAGCCAAAGCTTCTAAGAACATGCTGCTTGGGGATTATGGGAGATGAGCTAGCATATCTATCTTATTTGATAGACCACTCAGGTTGGGTGTTCCAAGTATAAACTTTTTTTTTTTTGTAAACAGCTTGCAAGTTAAATTTGCAACATCCTGTGAATCCAATTGTAATGTAGGAAGTGACTTTTTCCATCTAAAATGGGAGTGTACTATTTTTACGCCTTCCTTCCTTCCTTCCTTCCTTCCTTCCTTCCTTCCTTCCTTCCTTCCTTCCTTCCTTCCTTCCTTCCTCCCTCCCTCCCTCCCTCCCTCCCTCCCTCCCTCCCTCCTTTCCTCCCTCCCTCCCTCCCTCCCCTCCTTCCTAACATTCTATCTTCAGATATCTTCATTTTTGTTAGGTTTTGGGGTTTTTTAAATTTTTCTTTAACCTGGCACATCTAACAAACAAGACTTTTTCTCTTCCTAAGGGACATTGCTGAGATTTGCATCCTATAATAAGAGGGATTCGAAAACATGAGAGAGCAACCAGTTTACCCTTACATTTGGTCAGTGTTTTGTTTTATGTGGCTGTACCCTGACTATTTTTTGACTTGTTTGTATCGTACTCGATGAATGCTCCTGTCCCATAATATTTCATTCCAGCCCAACCAGTCATTTAAATCAAGTAATGGGCTGTTTTTTGCTATTGAATTGAGAGACCAGCTCTTCCATTATGGTCAGTTGTTTTGTGGATTCTTGGTACCCACCCATTTATTTTGGTTTCTTCTAATTTATATTTATCTATGGATGACAAGATGAACTTGGAAGGGAAGACGGTGTTTAATGTTGCATTCCAGCTCACAGGATGTAAATCATTGTGGACTTTGAGTGCCTCCTAACCTTACTAAGCCCTTCTTGTTGAAAGACCAAAATTATGGTGTCTTCAAATGCTCTCATGGTTTTATTTATCCTTCTGTAACTTAGTTCATCGCGCTTAAGGTCTTATGAACGCAAATGTACGATGCTTCCCAACAGCAGACTTTTCTTTCCTTCCCTCTCCACGTAAAGGTCCAAGATGAAACTTGATCATCTGGTCCTCAATTTCAGACCTTCTTACAATGAAAAAAGATCTTCTCCCCATTAACTTTTGTCTCATTGGACAGCAACTTCACGGGCACCACTAGGCAGGCATGTTGAGGTTTGGGACAGGGATCACCATCCTTGTCCCTTTTCCAAGACCAACAACAATCATAGATACTCTCCTCCGTTGGTCATCTGACCTCCTGCATTTGGGTGGTACCTAAATTAATCTGGCAGGTGGTGCTGTCGAGCAGGACAGCTGCTACTTAAACTTCCTTTTTGGTCTTCATGAGTCCAGTTGGTATTTTAGAAGTTATCTTCTTGTGAAGCAATTCAATACAGGTGAGATTTCATACTGTGGTCCACTTAGCTCTTCAAATGCTCGGTCTTTGATTCTTGGCATAAGATTTTCAGACATCTTAAGAGTCCTTGCTGAAGACAAGAAAGTCCACTGCAGTCCAAAGAAGTCAAAGTCAGTCAGTCAGTCAGTCAGTCAGTCTGTCTGTCTGTCTAGCTATCTAATCTATTTTCTATCTATCTATCTATCTATCTATCTATCTATCTATCTATCTATCTATCTATCTATCTATCTATCTATCATCTATCTATCTATCTATCTATCTATCTATCTATCTATCTATCTATCTATCTATCTATCTATCTATCTATCTATCTATCTATCTTCTAGCATCCAGCCATTTATCCATCCATCCATCCATTCTACACTTTGAGTTAATGAATGCTTGGCTTAGCAATGGAAATTTTGGGCTAAATTGTGGTCATATGTCAAGGTCTACTTGTATTTGAGATTTTTGCTAATTCCACTCTTTGCTCCTTGGCAGTAATTGGGGGGCTTTTAGCTAAATATCCCTCTCCCCACCCAGTGGCATTTTTTTTTCATAAGCATGTTACTTGTTCACTGGTGTTTTCAGCTGACGGCAGTCTATAGTCTTTTGTTCAGTAATAATACATGTACACACACACGTCAGGAATACAGTGAAGTGCATGAACTATTCAGAATCTAGAAATATATTGCATAGGTACCTAGAGTAGCCTTCGGTATCCTTTTCTTTACCTCTTGCTAAAGCTTTCCTCAAGGTTGGTGGAAGACCTGCCCAGCTCTAAGTAGGAGCACTCCCTATAGAGATGTTTGAGCCTGTAGGAGAAATAAACGAGGGGTGATAATGTTAAGTACCCTTCTTGTAGCTGGTGGTTGAGCCTGATAACCTTAGGTTACAATACATGTCTGACAAATAACGATTCCATTGCGGCTTGCACCTTATGGCAACTTAGCAAGCTTATTCATCATTTTACAATAGGCTTCTGCCAGAGATTTTGCTTACTTGCTCTTAAAGGGTGTACAGGGTGGTAGGTTTATCTCGAGGGCTCGCGCCCTAATAACCAATAATAAAGTGCTTAAGCTCCAAGTAGGGGAGAAAGAGGCTTTTGTTATATTCCAACTGCACCTCCACAGCTCTGCTGATAAGACAATATGTCTTTGAGAAAATGAGGGATTTGCTTCAGCTGATCCCATAGTCCTGCAGCCTGTGAATTGCGCTCAGATGTGCCAACAAAGATAGGATTTGCTTGGTTGGTTGGTTGTTGTTGTTGTTGTTGTTGTTTAAATGGTCCTGGCAATCTGAAAGCAACGTGGGTGATTATCATGAAAATGATTGAACGTGAATTTTGGGTTGTTGTTTTTAAAATTAGGGTCCTTGGGGCTGGAACATGCAAGAAGACACACGTTTTATCACAGGTGGTGTTAATGCAAAACAATTTTGGGCAAAGATACACAGGTGGCTAGAAAAGAGAATAGGGAAACATGTAGATTTTAAAACTGAATTGTTTTTATTAGGTATAATATCAGAAAGATTAGATAAGAAAAATATGCATTTAACAGCAGCAAGGATTATATTCACAGAATAGGATAGGATAGGATAGGATAGGATAGGATAGGATAGGATAGAATAGAATAGAATAGAATAGAATAGAATAGGATAGGATAGGATAGGATAGGATAGGATAGGATAGGATAGGATAGGATAGGATAGAGGCAGAAAGAAGAATAGAATAGAATAGAATAGAATAGAATAGAATAGAATAGAATAGAATAGAATAGAATAGAATAGAATAGCATAGGAGACAGAAAGAAGAATAGAATAGAACAGAACAGAACAGAACAGAACAGAACAGAATAGAATAGAGGCAGAAAGAAGAATAGAATAGAATAGAATAGAATAGAATAGAATAGAATAGAATAGAATAGAATAGAATAGAATAGAATAGAATAGAATAGAATAGAATAGAATAGCATAGGAGACAGAAAGAAGAATAGAATAGAACAGAACAGAACAGAATAGAATAGAGGCAGAAAGAAGAATAGAATAGAATAGAATAGAATAGAATAGAATAGAATAGAAGGCAGAAAGAAGAATGGAGTGGAATAGAACAGAACAGAACAGAACAGAATTCTTTATTGGCCAAGTGTGATTGGACACACAAGGAATTTGTCTTTGGTGTACAGGTATATATAAAAAAACATAAATGGGAGGGGAAGACAGGGTAATGTTAAGGAAACCCTATGTTTCTTAAAATATTGGCCTGTGTATGAGAAAAGATGGAGAACCAGTTCGGCTAGCGAAGTCCCTTTTGAAATTCGACGGAGAAATGCCTGGAGAAATTTTAAAAGAAGGAAGAACACAGACTAAAAAGTGAACCTCACATTTTGTTTCTCTAAAAATTGGTGATAATTCTTTCTTATGCTCCCCCTTGTTATCCTTTCAGGTTACCTGCAGATCCGATTTTGCTCAGATTGGATTTTACAACTTTCTACAATTATTATTATTTATTTTTTTTGTCATTGTGGCTGGTTGGTCATTGTGCTTGATTTCAATCTGCATCAGGACTTCTTAATGCCAGGGTGCTTTGCATAACAAAACCAGCCTCTTATATCCAACTGGCCTTGAGAAGAGCCAGGAATCCAGACCAATGGGTGAAGGGGGTCCCAAGTCAATAACAGAAAATAAAAGAGACAACTTGATTAGCTATAGAGATTTCAAAGACCTTTTTTAATAACTCAGGGTCTTCCAAAAGGCTAGATTTTTCAAAGCAATGTTTACAAATTAAGTTTGTAATGTTGCCTTAGGACATCTCGACTCCAAACAGCGGGATCCGAAAAACAAGAGTTTAATTTTTGACCCAAGAGGGAAATAAAAGAACTGGCAAGATATCTTTATTTCCGCAACGAATAACAACTATTTTTTTTTAAAAAGGAAGAAGAAGAAAACTTTTCTCTGTGTTACAAAGAAATATATTTATATGTAAATCATCCACAAGCTCCTTGGATGGCGAGCATTAATTAGACAACAATCCAATGGAGTCGCAGGCAAGGAGAATCTGTTCCCATTTTAATAACCCAGCCAATGTCGAGTGGTTCACCATATTGTTTTCAGCGTATTGGGCCACAGCAAACAGAAGAAAAGCAGACAAATAAAGAGGCACACCACATGGATGAATGCAACCATCCAATCCCAAGGGCATTGTGCACTTAGAATTTAGATCTTTACAATTCGGTGTATTTCAGTGTGAAAACTCGAACTGCCCATAGAAGTGCGCAGTGAACAAACAGGACATTTCATTCACACCTCTCTTCCCATCCCCCACTTGGAAAACTTTTTCTCTCTGAGTCTTTGAAATCTTCTTTTCTTTCTTTCTCTCTCTCTCCGAAATTAGAACTTTTCAGTGTTGTTGTTTTTTCTTCCCCAGTAATGATTTCTTTGTGCAATTTTAATCAGGTTTTCAATCAGAAAGCTTTATTTCTTTCTGGTGGTGTCTGATCAAGACAAAATGCCTCCCTCTGTTTTTGTATTCCTTGACGATATTGGTTTTGTTGTTTATTTATCCCATCCACTTTCCCAGGCAGTTTAAAATAAAATAAAAAGATGCTAGGATTTTCATTCTCGTTCTTTTTCATTCTTTCAGGAGATGAAGAAAGTTTAATGAGGGACTCATTAACGGTGTATGTGATCATCACGAAGAAGCGGGGAAGGAAAGCAACAGGAATGGTTGGTCGGTATATGGGGAAGACACCGTATCGTGAGGAAATAATAATAATAATAATAATGATGATGATGATAATGATAATGATAATAATAATAATGATGATCTGTGATACAAAATCCAGCATAGTTATCTCGTTTGCTGTGTATACTGTCATTTTGTGTAGATAATAATAATAAGTGATGGATTGTCACTTGGAACACAACACACCAGATATCACAGTTGTGGAAAACCGAAATGTACAATTTATTGACATCGCGGTACCAGGAGATGCCAAGAGTCAAAGAAAAAGAACTGGAAAAAATCATGAAATATCACGACCTGGCCATCGAAACTACATGGTTATGGATGAAACGTGTAACAGTGATACCCATTGTCATCGGGGCACTTGGTATCATGTCCAAGAATTATATCAGATACATCAACAAATTGCAGTTTTCTGTAATAACACCAGCGGAACTGCAAAAAACTGTGCTACTTGAAATATCACACATCTTAAGAAGGTACTTGGTTGATACCTAGGATGCTGGCAGCAACCCGTATCAACCTTTAGCACCAGTCAATTGTATTTGTGATGCCTTTTTGAATGTTCAGTTGACTGAGTTTCATGTTTAATGAATAAAGATAAATAATAATAACAAAGTTGGAAGGGACCTTGGAGGACTTCTAGTCCAACCCCCTGCTTAGGCAGGAAACCCTACATCACTGCAGACAAACAGTTATCCAACATCTTCTTAAAAATTTCCAGCAGTTCAGTGGTTCGAATCCCTACTGCCGTGTAACCGGGTGAGCTCTTGTTACTTGTCCCAGGTTCTGCCAACCTAGCAGTTTGAAAGCACGTAAAAAATGCAGGGAGAAAAATAGGGAACACCTTTGGTGGGAAGGTCACAGCGTTCTGTGCACCTTTGGCCTTTAGTCATGCCGGCTGCATGACCATGGAGACATCTTTGGAAAGCACTGACTCTTTGGCTTTGAAACGGAGATGAGCACTGCCCTCTAAAGTCGGGAACAACTAGCACATATGTGCGAGGGGAACCTTTACCTTTACCTTACCTTGACAAAAGATTACACTCTCCTGAGAAATAGAAAAGTGCGGGAAAGAAACTCAAAATAAGATTTCATTTCGTATAAGGTGGGGCAAAAAGAAAAGAAAAGAAACAAAGAGCTTTCGAGATTATGTTATTTTACCCTCGTATGATGAAGAAGGTTTCTGGGATCCCCACTGAGTTTCTTTCCTGACCTGGCCTATCTTACAGCGCTGACAAGATCTGGCAAGACATAAGCATGCTGTCAGAAGCTACTGCTGAGTCTCATTAGCTGCAAACTCCCACAGACTCTCTTTAGAGCAACCGCCTGATATGCAGCATTGTTATACATTAATTTGGAAATTGGGCAGCTTTTTGATTCCAAGGCTCGCAGAACAATGTTGGGTTTTCCTCCTCCCCCCTCCCCACTCCCTCCTTAAAAATGTGCCGTCTTCAAGGTTCCTGGCTGGATTTCTCTTTAGATATATTTAGATGAGCTTGCATATTTTTTTGCCCCCTCCCTTTGTGAACAGCAAAAGTCTGAAGTCACGTAATACCAACCAATGTGTGAGAAATTCCCTCTAACTGATCCAGCCAAAGCTATGTCACTGCCTAGTTTGTCGATGCATTGGAGGTTGAATTTTTTTTAAAAAAAACAACAACACCTCTAATTGAAACCCATGGCTTGTACTTGCTGTACAACAGAGGTGCTCCAGCCTTGGCAATGTTAAGATTTGTGGACTTCAGCTACCAGAATTCCCCAGACATCAAGGGTGTCCAACCACTGTGCTCACGTGTGTGTGTGTGTGTGTGTGTGTGTGTGTGTGTTTGGAGACAATAGAATCGAATCAAATAGAATAGAATAGAATAGAATAGAATAGAATAGAATAGAATAGAATAGTATAGAATGCAGAATGGAATGGAATGGAATGGAATGGAATAGAATAGAATAGAATAGAATAGAATAGAATAGAATAGAATAGAATAGAATTTTTTATTGGCCAAGTGTGATTGGACAAACAAGGAATTTGTCTTGATGCATACTGTACATAAAAGAAAAGATGCATTCATCATAAGGGAATAAATAAGCAATCAAATCATTTTAGGAAACAGTCAATATAAATCGTAAGGATACCAGTAACATGGTTACAGTCATACGGTCATAAGTGGGAGGAGATGGGTGATAGGAACTATGGAAAGATTAATAGTAATGCAATCTTAGTGAATAGTTTGACAGTGTTGAGGGAATTATTTAGCAGAGTGATGGCCTTCAGGAAAAAACTGTCCTTGTGTCTAGTTGTTCTGGTGTGCAGATGTAAGTCTACCAGTCATTATTTTGTCATGGAAAGTTTTACAGTAGAGATATCCAATATGTCAACTGTAAGACTTGTGGACTTCAACTCCCAGAATTCCCCAGCCAGCGATGCTTTAAGATGGTTGGTCTTTAACTCGGCATGCTTCCCAAAGCTAACAAATCCAAAACA
This sequence comes from Ahaetulla prasina, assembly GCF_028640845.1. NCBI lineage: Eukaryota > Metazoa > Chordata > Lepidosauria > Squamata > Colubridae > Ahaetulla > Ahaetulla prasina. The sequence goes on from NC_080550.1 coordinate 4,776,496, forward strand.
GTTGTTCTAGTTCTTTCTAAAGACCAAAGAGAGGGTGTGTGTGTGTGTGTGTGTGTGTGTGTGAGTGTCTGTGTATTTCTTTCTGTGTGTGTGTGTGCAGTGGTGGGATTCAAGTAATTTAACAACCGGTTCTCTGACCTCATGATTTCTTCCAACAACCAGTTTGCCAAACTGCTCAGAAAGTTAACAACCGGTTCTCCCGAACTGGTGCGAACTGGCTGAATTCCACCACTGTGTGTGTGTGTGTGTGTGTGGAATTGAGCAGGGCCAGCCTTCCAGCTTTCTTGCAATGGAAATGGCATCTTTCAAAAGCATTGCCTTTGATGGGGGATTAAGGAAAATCTTGCTTCCTTTGGTGATTTTCAAACACTAACCAGACAATGATGCCAGCTAAGAGTGAACTAATGAGAGATTGAAACTTGGCAAAGGGAGGGGGCGGAGAAATGGCTTTAAGTTTAAATCTGAGTCTGTCATCTGCACCTCTATAACTGTCTGGTTCGATTCTGTAACCCAACAAGAAAGACGTAGACTTCAGAGGATAATTAGAACTGCAGAAAAAATAATTGCTACCAACCTGCCTTCCATTGAGGACCTGTATACTGCACAAGTCAAAAAGAGGGCTGGGAAAATATTTACAGACCCCTCGCATCCTGGACATAAACTGTTTCAACTCCTACCCTCAAAACGATGCTATAGAGCACTGCACACCAGAACAACAACTAGACACAAGAACAGTTTTTTCCCCGAAGGCCATCACTCTGCTAAACAAATAATTCCCTCAAAACTGTCAAACTATTTACTCAATCTGCACTACTATTAATCTTCTCATCGTTCCCATCACCAATCTCTTTCCACTTATGACTGTATGACTGTAACTTTGTTGCTGGCAATCCTTATGATTTACATTGCTATATTGACCATCATTTGTGTTGTAAATGTTGTACCTTGATGAACGTATCTTTTCTTTTATGTACACTGAGAGCATATGCACCAAAGACAAATTCCTTGTGTGTCCAATCACACTTGGCCAATAAAAAATTCTATTCTATTCTATTCTATTAAAACAATCCTGATTAGTCTTTCCTTGGTTTCTTAAAGTACAAGCAGGAACTGAGCAGCCGCAAAGCTTCTGGCTCCTTATTACTTGCTTGGGAGAAGAGGCTCCTTTTCAGAGAGTGTTAATTAAAAGCTTTAAGGGCCATTCAAATTCTGCCCCTTGGTCCCTTGTTTCATCCATCCTTTATTTTCCATACAATTTATTTGCGCTGGGGGAGATTGCCTGCTTCAATGACAGGCGCGGTGTGGATTTTTTTTTTTCCAAGAGTCAACCGAGGTATTGGTGAGACAACTAATGATTCAGAATTTTAAGTCATTTGAAAACCTTTCACACCTGTTCAACCCCAAGCTGTTTCTCTATGAAGGGACCTGTAGTCTTTCTTGGTCAATTGGTTAGCCCTGGAAGGGAGGAAAAGTGGGTCACATGATTTATGGCTTCACATCAGAGGCGGTATTTAGATGGTTCAGACCGGTTTGCCCGAACTGGTAGTGGAGATCGCAGGTTGGCCCGCCCACCCGTCCTGGCACTATGCCGTCCTATGTTTTCGAGGCCAGGCGCATGCACGGAAGGCCAGGCGCATGCACAGAAGGTATGCACATAAAGTAAGCATGCATATGCACACGCTGTGAACCAATGGTAACAACAGAATAGAATAGAATTTTTTATTGGCCAAGTGTGATTGAACACACAAGGAATTTGTCTTGGTGCATATGCTCTCAGTGTACATAAAATAGACCTTCATCAAGGTGCAACACTTACAACACTTCATGATAGTCGTAGGGTACAATTAAGCAATCAGGAAACAATCAATTACAGAATAAATCGTAAGGATACAAGCAACAAAGTTACAGTCATAAGTGGGAGGAGATGGGTGATAGGAACGATGAGAATATTAATAGTAATGCAGACTTAGTAACTAGTTTGACAGAGTTGAGGGAATTATTTGTTTAGCAGACTGATGGCGTTCCGGGAAAAAACTGTTCTTGTGTCTAGTTGTTCTGGTGTGCAGTGCTCTGTAGCATCGTTTTGAGGGTAGGAGTTGAGACAGCTTATGTCCAGGATGCGAGGGATCTGTAAGTATTTTCACACAATATCTCAAACCCACAGCTGCTTCACATAAAATACAAATGTGCTTCTGTGATATGCAGTTCAGTGGTGGGTTACTACCGGTTCTCCCCGGTTCGAGAGAGCCAGTAGTGGAAATCTTGATTTGAGAACGAACCAGTTCTCTCCTAATGTCAGCTGGGCCCTCCCGCCCACCCTCGCTCTATACCTACCTTTATTCCTTTGTTTTTAGCTCAGCTGTAAGGTGTGGCAGAATAGATTGCCATGCCTCGGCTGTTGTTTTTTTTCCACAATGCGCTTGCGTGAAATGCAAGTTTGGCGCGTGTGCGAGTGAAGCGAGCAGGCGCGCGGCGATCACGTGCAAAGCGCATGCTCAATGTGAACTGGTGGTAAAACTGGTTATTATTATTACTATTTTATTATTTATATATTTATACCTCCCTTCTTCGAAGACTCAGGGCGGTGTGCAGCCAGAATAAAACAGTAACACAACAATTAAAAACAATATATCAATACAAATCTAATTCGATTTGGCTAAAAGTTAAAAATAATAAGATAAAAATTATAAAAGACCCTATAAAACCCCATTAAAATTCCCATTAGGCCAGCCCTGCTCGATGAAATAAGAAAGTCTTGAGCTCGCGCTTAAAGGTCCGGAGGTCAGGGAGTATGCATAGCCCCACGGGTAGTTCATTCCACAGGGCAGGTGCCCCCACCGAGAATGCTCTTCCCTGGGAGCCTCCAGCCGGCATTGTTTGGCTGACGGCATCCTAAGGAGGCCTTCCCTGTGAGAGCGCACAGGTCGATGGGAGGCTGTTGGTGGCAGTAGGCGGTCCCGTAAATATCCCAGTCCCAAGCCATGGAGCGCTTTAAAGGTGATAACCAACACCTTGAACTGCACCCGGAAGACCACCGGCAACCAGTGCAGCCTGTGCAGGAGAGGTGTTATATGGGAGCTACGAGATGCTCCCTCTATCCCCCGCGCAGCCGCATTCTGTACCAGTTGGAGCCTCCGGGTGCTCTTCAAGGGGAGCCCCATGTAGAGAGCATTGCAGTAATCCAGGCGGGAGGTAACGAGGGCATGAGTGACCGTGCATAAAGAATCCCGGTCCAGGGGGGAGTTGGTTAGAATCCACCACCGATGCAGTTGCTCCCAATGGCATAATATGTATCGTTTGTGTGACGAATCAGAGTAGAAGAATCATCGAAGAATCACGGACAACCATGTCTTCAGAGTAATCAGGAATGTTCTCTGGATGAGATCATCAGAAATGTTCCTTTTTCTCTTTCAGTTGAAAGATGGGGGGGGGGGGAAACAACAACCCCAAAGCTCTACTGAACAGGTATAACTTCTGCTGATCTATGTATTTACTACAAGAAGTATTAAAAAAAAAACCTGAAAGCTGTAAATTGCCTTTTGCCATGGAAATCTAATTTATTCCTACAAATATGTGCAAAAAATAATAAATTACATTTTGGAAGGTCAATAAATTAAGAGCATTCTCTCCCAAGGACTGCTAAAAATCAAATGTAATTACATAGATGACTATATTAGAAAATGACTAACAGGAATGTGGTTAAACTATCCATAGTCAAATTAGAGCTAACTTGTCTTCTATTGTCCTGAAATCTGATTGTCTATGTTTCATTTTATGAAAGCCTAGAGCGGGAACAATTTAGTTCTAATTGTACTTCCCTGTTTTTCAAATGTGACTGTTTTTAATAGATGTCACAATCATGAAGTATCTGAGAGCTTTTCATATGCTAATCCTTTTTTCAATGTGCAAATTATTATTTTTAAACAATGTATTCCTCCGAAATACCATACATTCATATGATTTATTTTTTTTAAAAAAAAAAATTAGATTGTAGATAGATATGCCAAAATGTTTAAATGCTATACTGAAACAAATGATTCTGCTTATACTATATATTATTTTAATGTACTCAATGTCTGTAGCATCTGAGCTGAGTTAGTCATGAAAAGAGAAATAACCAGGAAAATGGCAAAAGGGCTGCAGAATTGAAAAACGGCACCAGCATCTGTTATCCTGATTAATGGTAAAGAAGATCCTGCAGATTTATTCCTCTAGTTGTTGTAGACACTAGATTCATCTCTCTTTCAACACCATTGAGCCAGTGCTGTCTGAAGACATTTCCATGGTCACGTGACCAGCATGACATCACAGAAGGCTGTTCTCTTCTCTCCAAAGTGCTCCCTATTTATCTACTCGCATTTGCATGCTTTCAAACTGCTAGGTTGGCAGGAGCTGAGCTGAGGACTGGAGCTCACCCCGTCGCAGGAAGCTTGGGTCTCGAACCTGGACTGCCATCTTTCCAACCGAAAAGCCCAGTGTCTTAACTGCTGAGCCAGTAACCAGGGTGACCAGTAATCAGTAATGGTTCAACCATTCACTGCCCTCTTTCAGCAATGAAACGCATCAGCAGTGAAATATGGCAGTTTTGTCTTAGATCTCATCTATGGAGATTCTCAGTCATCCAGGTCATGGTTGTCCCAAAGGTGCTTTTTCAAAAAAGCAACTGGGCTTTCTTTGTTTTTGCTTGAAGACCTTCAATCCGAACTGAAGAAGCTTCTTGGATGAGAAACGAAACACCTTCAAGGACAAACAAAGAAAGTTCAGTGGCCTTTTGAAAAAGCAGTTTTGGGACCTAGATCCCATCCTGAAGCCACATCTGTCACGTGTGCATATATTTCCAGAGGTGACATCCAGTGTCAAATGGACCTCCATTTATAGTTAAGAAATATTTGCAGGTGTGAAACATCACAGATTTTTTCTAGGGAAATGTGAGTCTTAGATCTGGGTGAAAATTAGAGGCAAGTCTCAAAGGTGCTTTTTCAAAAGACAACTTTTGGACTTCCTTAGTTTTCCTTGAAGACATTTCGCTTCTCATCTAAGAAGTTTCTTCACTTCTGGCATCGATCAGAATTCAGTCAGATTCAGTCTGAGCTGAAGAAAGCTCCTTGGATGAAAAGCGAAATGCCTTCAAGGAAAAACCAAAGACATTCCCCTATTTAAGTCAAACATTCTGGTATCTCACTGACATTCTATATTGTTTGCTGTGTTGGAACAAAGAAAATCTTAGCAGAGAAATGGTTAAAACCTGTTTTTATATCCATCCTGCAAAGCTGATGTATAATATCTATTCTATTTTTATTTTTTTATTTTTTTGGTCTTAAGTGGATTCAAGCATTGGGGTTGTAAAGATTTTTCTTCTGCTTCTTCCGACTACAATATCCCTGTAGAGCAGGTTCTCCCAATACGAATAAATTTGCCTCCTCTTTTATTTTAAAGCTATAGAAACAGCTTTCTCTCTAAAGAGCAAATAACACCTAGAACTCACAACAGATGCCAAGAAATGTTGCTGTTTTGATTTCTAAAAATAAAAATCCAAGGGTGTTCAATAAAAGGCAGAAGCCCTAGTTTTCCTCGGTGGAAATTAAAAGAACCCAAGAAAGGGCAGGGAGATAGTGACCTTCCTAATTAAAGCTGTAGCAACTGCAGGAATCCAGTTTTTACAACCACCTCGGTCTTGCTGTGCTGAGAACAAAGCTGCCTTCCATTAATATTTCATTTTCTCTTTTATGCCATTCTAACAATGCTCGGTGTTCCGTCTGAGCTCTGGAAAAACATGCAGAGCTATGTTAGTTACGGTTTAAATAATTGACATCCTGATTGTGTTGTAGCTTCTGAATGGGGCGTAGCGTGTCAGTAGTTCTACGTATAATTATCTTCATTGATTGCTACACTTTTGGGAGAGGCAACACAGAGTGTCATCAGGGGTGGTAGAGCAAGAAGAAGGAGGAGGAGGAGGAGGAGGAGGAGGAGGAGGAGGAGGAGGAGGAGGAGGAGGAGGAGGAGGAGGAGGAGGAGGAGGAGGAGTAAGGTTTGTCTGCCAAATGACCGTTGTGTGGCTTTTGTTTCTTCTTAATAAGGTAATTTACGGCTGACATTAGAAGTCATAAGTTTTTGCCGTGGTTACTTAATGTTTAATGACCCTGGAGAAGTCTATCACTCTGGACAACTGGGCCTTTAAGAAATTATGAGTGAGGGAGATAAAGAACATCAATGTCTCTGACACCAGCTACTTTAAGGCTCAGATCTGGGCTGCAAAAATCCAAGCCACCACTAGATGGGAGCAGACAAATTCAGCAGACTTTAGCTTTCTCCTGCCAACTAATGGGCACTTGAAGTTTTGCTGCCCTGCATCTGGTAGCCCTATTTATCCCTACAGATAACTCTAAGGTCCATGTGTCCAGGATAGCAAAATACAGTAGAAGCGTTGTACCCATTGACACCAGGTTTCAAGTTGGGAAGTGTGGAGGTGTTTGTTATATTTTCATAGACTAAAATCTGAGTTTTCGATTGATGTTCCTCTGAACTAGGAACATATTAAAACATAATGCAGAACACTTTTGTTACTGGGAAAGGTTTATTTGGAATTCACTTTTGAGCCATTCTGAAAGTCTGTTTCAAGATATCCAGGGATATACAATTTAGCTACTGCTGCTTATGTTCATACAATCTCCAGTTAGATTTGTGTCCCTTCATTAAAAATAAATAAAATAAAAGGCTTATTGATCGTGTTCCAAAGAACTAACGCTACAAATGTTTTTATTTCTTTTTTTCTTCTCCAACCTAATCTTGTTGTCTCCTGCTCAACTATCCAAATCTGGAAGAAACAGACTCAACATGTAAAATAAATATTTGAATGACAATTTAAAGGAAAAAAAATCAATGCATAACCAACCGGTTTAATAGAAATCCTTCACATGGATTGTGGGTTTTGATGTTTGGCAAGATACTGAGGCTCCAGAACTTGACTTTGCAAAATTGATATTGAATTTGGTCCCGATTTAACTTTACTTCCTTCTTTTAAAACTCAGTCCATATCTTTCCATAAGAAAATCTGCTGCAATATTTATCACAATTGATTAACCACTTAGCAGAAGACTTATTAATGAAAAATTAATGTAAAGAAGAGAGCCCATCCTTTATCTTTAGAGTAAGAATGGAATTCAAAAAATTCTCCTTTAAATCTTGGAAGAAAGAGAAAGAAAAGAAAAGAAAAGAAAAGAAAAGAAAAGAAAAGAAAAGAAAAGAAAGAAAGAAGGAAGGAAGGAAGGAAGGAAGGAAGGAAGGAAGGAAGGAGGGAAGGAAGGAAGGAAGATGTTTTTAAACTCCATCTAGTGTTGCATTTACAAGATAGATGCCCAGATAAATCAAGGAAGGAAGGGAGGGAGGGAGGGAGGGAGGGAGGAAGGAAGGAAGGAGAGGAGAAGGAAGGAAAGGGAGGAAAAGAAAGGAAAGAAAAAAAGAAAGAAAGAAAGAAAGAAAAGAAAAGAAAAGAAAAGAAAAAATGTAACTATTGTTTTTAAACTCCATCTAGTGTTGAATTTGCAAGATAGATGGCCAGATAAATCAAGGATGGATAGATGGAAGGGAGGGAGGGAGGGAGGGAGGAGGGAAACAAAAGAAAAGGAAAAGAAAAGAAGAAGGAAGGAAGGAAAAAAACAGAAAGTAACATTTAACAAGTCATTTTCTCCCCTCCCACAGAATTCCAATCTTTTTCCCACCTCCCCTCCCCCCGGCATTCGGAGTAACCGTGGTTGTAACAATATATTCATGTTGGCAAAATTATTTGCCTTAGCCAAACAATTGAAAGTAAAGCTTGATGATGAGATATTTCTGACAGTAGCACAATAGTCTTCTTGACATCCAAAAGCTTTTGGTTGTGTCAAGCTTTCCCCAAAATCTACAATGTGGCATTTCTTGCAAGCCACAACCCAAAAGCTACATAATCAAAGGCCCACAATTAGAATCCTAACTTCAGTATCGTATTAAATTGGAAATATAGTCATTATTATGCTTGAACATGACCTTGAGAACTAAAAACACTCATAATATTTGTCTTGGCAACCCGAATGGAACCTACGGGGGCTGCAGAAGCAACCCAGACCTAATCAAGCCAATCAGAGTCTAGTGGTTACCTTTGTGCAACATTTTAAACATGGCTACTTTGGGGTGCATAATCTCTTGTTGAATGCCATGTTGTGTACTTAGTTTGTGATTTGAACTATCATGCAAGGGCCTAAAGGTAAAGGTTCCTCTCACTCATATGTGTTAGTCGTTCCCGACTCTAGGGGGCAATGCTAATCTCTGTTTCAAAGCCGAAGAGCCAGCGCTGTCCAAAGATGTCTCCGTGGTCATGTGGTCAGCATGACTAAAGGCCAAAGGCGCACGGAACGCTGTTACCTTCCCACCAAAGGTGGTCCCTATTTTTCTGCCTGCATTTTTTACATGCTTTTGAACTGCTAGGTTGGCAGAAGCTGGGACAAGTAACGGGAGCTCACCCTGTTACACGGCATTAGGGATTCAAACCGCTGAACTGCCAACCTTTCAATCAACAAGCTCAGCGTCTTAGCCACTGAACAACCGTGTCCCACTGCAAGGGCCTACAAAGGGTCTAATTGAATAATTGAATAACCACAGCATGCATATCATTCCAATTGTGTGTGAGTGCATGTAGCAATAGCAATAGACTTATATACCGCTTCACAGCCCTCTCTAAGTGGTTTACAGAGTCAGCCTATTGCCTCCAATAACCTGGGTCCTCATTTTACCCATCTTGGAAGGGTGGAAGGCTGAGTCAACCTTGAGCCTGGTAAGATTCGAACTGCCAAACTGCTGACAATCAGCAGTGCCTGCAGTTCTGCACTCTAACCACTGCGCCACCCTGGCTCATTAAATTGAAAATTGAAAATGGTTTGCAAAAGGAAAATGAAACTGTATGAAATGCAGAGAGAATTGGCTATTCCTCCAATTACGAACATTATTGAACCTGGCAATTACGTAATAAATTGTGATTGTTATAAAGCGGGTCACCACCCAAAATTACAAACTTTTTTTGCTATAGTTATTAGCAAATGGAATGTGAATGCAGTGGTCATAAAGTGAACACCGCAGTCGTTAAATGAACCCATTGTTCAGTAGGCAAGTTTTGCCAGAAATCAAAAGCAAATATCAGTTACTACATCTTCTCCTATTTTAAAGTTCTTCAGCAATTACTGCCAAATATGCAACAATTTTCTGGAAAAAAATTGATTTAAACAAGATTGAGAAGATCTGATAGTCTTGTTTTTATTTATTGCCACAAATTGCAAAAAGCTGCCTCATTCTAGATTTGGTTAAGATCAGGTTAAGATCACTCCATTCGTCAGGGGAATAATGTTCATTTAGGGCATATCCATATTAACGGAATGAAAAGAGGAAACAATAACTGAGCCCAAATCAACTTGTTCTCTCTGTTGTTTCCTCTGGCTTGTTTTGTTTTCACGGCACAACTCATCAGTGCTCTACTCAACGAGTAATCAAACGGGTGACATCGAGCAAGTTCAATTCAGGGATTGTGCGTCTTAATTTCATTCTGGGCATCCGCAGGAGAATGCTGTGACAGGCAGGGAAACAACATTGTCCTGATCATCCCTTTCTTCACAGCAAAAAGAAGCCAAGGAGAAAAAAAAGCACACACACACACACAAAAGGTGAACTATTATCCTTGACACAAATGGTACATTTTAGAATAAATTACCGGAGAATGCAAAACAGAACGCAACCTGCTTCACGGGACCCACGAATGTTGTAATGTTCTGTGGATCAGTTTTACATTCCGTCTGAAGGGGTTGGGGTGGGGTTTCGATTAATTGGTTTTGTTGTACCTCCAAATTGAATGCACCGTATAACCTGGTTGTTTGCAGAGCGGAGCGGAGCGGGACTTGCGGGATGCTAAGTCTTGGACAGGAGACCAGAATCTCCAACTGTCTTCCAACTATTGTGCGCAGCCAGCTGTAAAAATCCATTCAGGAGAGGAAACACTTTCCCATCCTTTATTTATTTGCATTGAAATATTTATCTGGCATCTGAAGCATTCATAATAGATTGTCAATCTTTCGTGCCTTCCGACGAAGCTAGGTGACTGGGTACTTCAAGCATTTCCCCCGCCCTTATGCCGTCGCCAACCATGTTATAATTCCCACAATTTACAACGTAGTCTTATCTTCTTCCTCCTTCTGCCCCCAACCTGGGGTGTTGGTAGAAGGTTCTCCCTTGAAAAGAAATAAAGAAGAAGAAAAATGTTTTAATTTTCTAGGCAAAGGAGGACGTCTTTCTTACCTAAATTATTAAGTTTGGAACCTGAAGATTAAAAAGTCTATCGGCCTGAAAATTCATGTCTTTCCTGATAATTGAAGGAAATTATTTATGCCGTGTGCTTTAATATTGTTTCAGGTTCAGTTTAAAAGAGGGCTTTGAAATAGAGAGGACTCGAGAGACCAAAATAACCAAAATGTTCTGCCTTGTCCCTCAATTTGTGCCTCTCTCTACTGGCGTCTCTGTAGATTTTGCTCGTCAGAAGCCAGCTGGGACATTCGCTAATGGTGGCCACACAACCGGAGATGCCACAACTGTTGTAAATGCACAATGGTTGCCGAGTGCCGAAATCACAACCATGGGTATCATTTTCCAAAAGGAAAATTAATGGACTTCCTTGGTTTTTCTTTGAAAATGTTTTGCTGCTCATCCAAGAAGAAGCTTCTTCCATTCTACCTGGCTGGAGGGGAATGGAAAGATGGAAGGATCAAATGGTTTGTTTGTTTTTCTTTGAAAATGATTTGATCCTTCTACAAATAGTTTTCGACTTACAACGATATGTTTAGTCAACGTCTGAAGTGACAACGGTGCTGGAAAATGTGATTTATGGTCATTTTTCACATTTATAATCATTGCAGCATCCGTACGGTCGCACGATCAAAATCCAGTCGCTTGGCAACTGACTCATACTTATGACAGTTGCAGTTTCCCAAGATCAGATGATCCCCTTTTGTGACCCCGGGGAATCCGGGTTCACTTAACAGCTGTGTTACTGACTTATGTAACCGGCATGGCAAGAAAGGCCGTAAAATGAGGCAGAACTCACGTAACAACTGTCTCACTTAGCAGCAGAAATTTTGAGCTCAATTGTGCTCGTAAGTCAAGGACTATCTGTATTCTCCTCCAGTCAGTCAGAACTGAAGAAGCCGGATGAGAAGCAAAATGTTTTCAAGGGGAAAAAACCAAGAAAGTCCAATGGAAAAAGCATCTAAGGGACAACGTGGATGATTGAGAATCTTTATAGGTAAAGGTAAAGATTCCCCTTGCACATACGTGCTAGTCGTTCCCGACTCTAGGGGGGTGGTGCTCATCTCTGTTTCAAAGCCGAAGAGCCAGCGCTGTCCGAAAATGTCTCCATGGTCATGTGGCCGGCATGACTCAACGCCAAAGGCGCACGGAACGCTGTTACCTTCCCATCAAAAGTGGTCCCTATCTTTTCTACTTGCATTTTTTATGTGCTTTCGAACTGCTAGGTTGGCAGAAACTGGGACAAGTAACGGGAGCTCGCCCCGTTACGCGGCACTAGGGATTCGAACCGCTGAACTGCCGACCTTTCGATCGACAAGCTCAGCGTCTTAGCCCCTGAGCCACCAAGTCCCTGAGAATCTTTATAGACACTTGTAAATGTGAGAAAATGTCATAAGCCATTATTTTTTCAGTGCCATGAAGCACTGATGGAAAAGATGCTATTTTGGTCACTAACCAACATTTTGAATTTACCTGATTAAGACGTTAACCCTTTTTGAGGAAAATTTTCAAAATTCAGTGTGTTCCCTTTTCTCACATTTGAGTTTTGACATGTCTCCATTCTTTTATCTGTTCTATCACAACCTCCTTTAAGGCTGCCTTGAATGTTTAATTATTTACTTGACAAATGCAAGATATTGTCGTGGCGTTTGTAAAAACAATGTGTCTATACTATACGTTGGGGGGAGGTGAGAAAAAACCAAAGGCACAATAGAACATTACTCGACTCTCGACAAAAGGCTGGATGGAAAGAAGAAACAGAGAATCAGAGCACGATCGTAACAAAGCAGTGAGAGAGGTTGCGAGTGGTATACAAGCGAATATTCAATATCCACGGGGAAAAAAGTACAAAAATAATAAGATAATTTAGCATTCTCTATGAAAAGGCACACCTGAAGGAATGCAATTGTTGTGGGATTGTTGTTGGGGTCCCCCCCTCCCTATTTGCATTGAAGGTAATCGTTGGATTGCTTTCCTGGCAGATTCAGTCAAACCAAGAAATAGTTTGCATTAGCTCTTACAGAAAAAATGTTGATGATGATGTTATCCATTCAGTTGTGTCCAACTCTTGGACGATTCTATGGGCCAGGTGTCTCTGCGTCTTCCTATCTTTCATTACCTCTTTGAGTTCTTCTATACTGTGGCTGGTGTCAGCTTTGGTGTTGTGGTCCACCAGCAGCCTGCACAGCTGGCAGCAGAGTTGGGCAGTAAGGAGGCTGGGGAGGACAAAGGGCCAGTCCTGGAGCAGGGGAAGGCCCAGATGAGGGCTCTGCATCGGAGGCAGAGATGGGGCCAGGGCCATCTGGGAGAGATGCGTGGACTCCGGAGCCTCCAGAGGTGAACAGCAGAAAGGCAGAGGAACAGGAGGAGCCTGTTCCTAGTGCACATATACAAAGAGCTGCCAGAAGGCAAGAACAGCTGAAGAAAAAAGTATAACTCGGGAGTAAGGCCAGGAGATGATTGGCCCCTCGTATAAGGCTTAAACGAGCAGCAAAGGCTCTTGGGCTCTTTGTAGGAAAGCAGTGTTACTACATTTGTTTCTAGTCGGTGTCTCTTGTTTCTGAACTTCGTGGGGCTTTGCCAAGAAAAGCCTTTGGCAGGGTGCCAAAGAAGACAAAGGTTTGTGATAAGGCCAAAGGACATTTTCTGAAGGACTTGTTTTGGAATTAATTAGGACTAAGCTGAGAATGAAGTAATTCTCAGCTGTTCTAATAAAATATGTTTGTTTAGGACTGATTGGGCCTGGTAATAACTACTTGGACCTAGGTCACAAAATTTGATGGTGTCCAGCGATCTTGAGACACAGTGGCTCAGTGCCTAAGACACTGAACCTGTTAATTGAAAGGTCGGCACTTCAGTGGTTCAAATCCCTAGTGCTGCATAATGGGGTGAGCTTCTGAGCTTGGCCGAAGAGGTTATAGAAAAAATGCTTTTAAAAGGCTCTGATGCCGCTGAGCCACGCGATCATCAGAAACTTTTTTTTTACTTTTAAAAGCATTTTTCCGGCCGAAGAAAAAATGCTTTTAAAAGTAAAAAAAAAAAAAAAACCTCTGATGATCACGTGGCTCAGCTGGGCATGGGTGGGGGGAAGAGATTTTTGCTACCGGTTCTCCGAACCACCTGCCGCCATTGCTTCCGGATCAGGCCATCCGGTCCAAATTGGGAACATTTCACCCCTGGTCTAGGTACAGACAAAAAATCGGCTTGGTATTTAAATGATACGAAATTTCACAAATTTAACACGTTTCTTTAAAATCAGAGAAAAAAATTAATATGAGGGTGCTTAAAGTTTTTTTTCTTCTTCTTTCAGTTGACTACAAGAAAAAAGCTTTGGGTTTTTCTTATAAGAACACAGCACAATCTAAAGCCAGACTGGGCTCTATTGGTGAAACTCCATCACAACAATAGCGCTATACAGCTATTCTCTGAAACATTGCAACTTCCTTGAGCTGATGGCAAGGAACTTTCAAAGCCTGAGAAAGTTCCAGGCAAATATTCTATGTGAGACATTTGCCAAGAGGGATAATGAAAGCTTCAGCATCTATTTCCCCAAAGGCGTTTGTTCATCAAGAGTTGTCTTTTTTATTTTTTTTCAAAATTCTTTTTTTCTGAGAAATGACTGTCGCCTCTCCTGTTATTGTCACGGCGTACTATACAAAACAAGAGAAACAAAGAGAAGAAGTAAAAAAGAAAAAAGAAAAGAAAAGAAGGAAGGAAGGAAAGTCTTGATCGTGGGTTTTTTGTTTTTTGTTTTTTGTTTTTTTTGTTAAAGAAAAGTGAAGGGGAAAAAAACAAAACCCTGACTTCTGGTTTTTGGAGGAAGAGAAGGGCCAACTTTTTATATTAGAGTAACAGCTTTGAGATCAGCAGCTGTGGGATTACATGGCAGAGGTTTGTACAAAAAAAGAAAAGAATCAATAGCGGATGCTGTTCAGAGAAAGGAAAAGAAAGGACAGCTAACTAGGCCAGATTGTAACAGTTCTGCAAGCAGCCACACTGCTCACCTTACAACAGCGCAACCCTGCAAATTATTAAATAATAAATCACAAACTGTCGAGCAGTCTTGGGTGGACAGAATGCGTTTGACTGTAAAGCAGACACAGGGCTATGAATTATTCACTTCTCAAGCAAAGATAAAACAAGCTGGGAAGAAGTGAGAGAAATTCTTCCAAATCTTTCCTTTCTCTCTCTCTCTCTCTGTGTGTGTGTGTGTGTGTGTGTATACATGTAGGCCTGCGTGCACATTGCACGCATGTGTTGGAGAGGAAAGAACTTCCAATGGATAGAGTTGGAACTAAAATGAAGGAAATTGCTACAATGGAGGAGAAATATTGACGGGAAAGTGAGTGCCTCGGAATGAATAAGTATCTTCTGAAAGTATAACACCCATGCAGACATGGGTGAGCGTGTGGACACAGCCTGAGCTGTGTGCTGTATTCTTGTGTTGATCATGAGATGCAGTAGAGGTGCTTCACTTGATGATTCATCAAAGCAAAATGCCTCTTTGGAACTATGTCTGCCCATGATATATACCTACAAACAGGTAATCCTTGACTTAGAATTATTCGCTTACAAAGGCACTCAGAAAAGTGACTTGCACTCACACTTATGGCCATTGCAGTATCTCCATAATCACGTGATCACCGAGGGATAGCTTCAAAATTATGTGAAGTGATAGTACCACTTTGCACCGCACTGGTGAGGCCACACTTGCAATACTGCATCCAAGATACAGAAAAGATGTTAAGAGCCTAGAACAGTGATGGCTAACCTTTTTGCCATCACGTGCCAGGAGGAGAGATTGGGGGGGGTCGCATGCACATGTGCCCATACCCATAATTCTATGTGCCCTGCCCCCACATATGTGCACACGAACCCCCTTCTGCTCCCCCCCCCCGCCTTCTGGCATGCAATGGTCCAGTAGGCCCATTTTTCTCTTTCACCCGGCTCCAGAACCTTTCTAGGAGTCTGGGGAGGGCGAAAATGGCTTTCCCCACCCCCACCCCAGAGGTCCTCCGAAGCCAAAAACGGCCCATTTGCCAACTTCCGGTGGGACCAAAAGGTCTGTTTTTTGCTGTCCCCAGCCTCCAGGGCCTGTCTAGGAGTCTGGGGAGGGCAAAAATGGGCCTTCTCCAACACCCCCCCAAGGCACTCCAGAGGCAAGAAACAACCTGTTTTCCTATTTCTGATGGGCCCAGAAGACCCAAAAATCAGCACTGGAGCTGAGCTTGTGTACCCACTGATATGGCTACGTGTGCCATTACTACCCTAGAAAGTGTGTAGAGCAATCAAGCTAATAAGGGGGCCGGGGACCAAACCATATGATTGAAGGCTGAATGCAGCGTATCTGTCTGGAACCCGCACTGCATATCGGTCATAAATACAATCGAGAGAGTCCAAAGATATTTTACGAGAAGAGTCCTCCATTTCTCTACCCGTAATAAAATACCTTATGCCACCAGACTCCAAATTTTGGGCTTAGACAACTTAGAACTTCGCCGACTTCAGTCTGACCTAAGCATAGTACATAAAATTATCTGCCACGATGTCCTACCTGTCAATAACTACTTCAGCTTCAACCACAATAATGCTCAAGCAAATAATAGATACAAACTCAAGGTAAACCGTTCCAAACTCGATTGCAGAAAATACGACTTCATAAACGGAGTGGTCAGTGCCTGGAATGCACTACCTGACTCTGTAGTTTCTTCCCCAAACCCCCAAAACTTTAAGCTTAAACTGTCTACTGTTGACCTCACCCCATTCCTAAGAGGTCTGTAAGGGGCGTGCATAAGCGCACCAGCGTGCCTACCGTCCCTGTCCTAATATTCCTTTTTACTTACTCTTTTCATGTATCCAAATTATGTTTATACTTTTACCTGTTATCTTATACGTGCTTGACAAAATAAAAAAATAAAAAGATATATATAATCCAACAATCAAAAACTATAATCATGAACTTCCATACAACAAGTAGATGGATCTTCAATCTTAGGATCATCAGTGAAAAAGACTTATGCTTTGGAATACCTGCCTTCTGTCTTTGGCTGGAAATCCATGTCCCTCCCCTTCTCTCCTCTCCTTAACATCTGAATTCTGAGGTGGTTTTGTCAATTAGCAAAGACATGAATCTGAGCTGATTATTTATAAAATATTTTACAGGAGACGTTGTCTCGGAGCCATTGGAGAAATCATTTTTCTGGAAGGGTAAAAAAAAATATATCACATTATGCTTCGTACTTACTTGAAAGTCTACGAAATTAGATTTTTTTAAAAAAATACAATCGGAATAAAACTTAATGACATGCTTTTTCACTGATGTTTAATTCAGAAAGGAAGTTAATGAAAACTTGCCTGCCTTAAACAGAAGAAAGGGAAGGACTCCTTTGCTCTTAATAAGTTGTTTAAACTGAATTTCATAATGAAAAGTTAACTTGCCCTTAGCCACCAGAAATTTTAAAAATATCTTTAAATTATTGTGTACTTTTTTTCAGAGTACCAGTGCTATGTGACTTGGTTTAAAAAAAAAAAAAAGACAAGCTTATTCTTAGGCAAACTGAGACTATTTGATCAAGTTTTAGATTCTAGGTGCAGGGGGGATTGCTGGAGGTTCGCAAGGTTTCAGGAGAACCTCTAGCTAAGTGCAGTTTGGAGAACCCCCAAATCCCACTCCTGGCTGGCCCAGCCCATCCCGCCTTACCCCACCCAGAAATCCCCATGCAGTCCATTTGGGATGCAGGTAAGTGCAGGACACGCACGGAGGCTCAGGGAGGGTGAAAGACGGGCCTACTGGAAGTTTGGGAAGGCCAGAAGTGGGCTCGTTTCCGGCCTCCAGAGAGCCTCCAGAGCCTGGGGAGGCATTTTCGCCCTCCCGGAGGCTCGAGAAAAGCCTCCAGAGCCCGGGGAGGGCAAAAAGGCCCCCCATCCCATGGTGCAGGAGGCCGACTAGGCCACACCCACCATGGCCACACCCACCCAGCAACCAGGCAGAGAACCCCTTGCTAAAATTTTTGAAGCCCACCCCTGTCTAGGTGTCACCAGGGGAAAGTTTCATAAAGGTTTCATAAAGGTGGAGAAAGGTTTTTCCATGGACTAGAGGGGCGCGGTTTCATGTGCTGCCTGCATCCTGTGGATGGGGCTTTGCTTGTTTGCATGGCCTGTTTTTTGTCATGCCACGGACCAATGGCGGTCCACAGACCAGGGGTTGGGGACCCCTAATTTAGAGAACCCATTTTAAATAGTCACACAGATGAGATTTTTGATAGAGGGGAACAAAATGATCAATATCTACTCTAAAAAGTATTTTAAGCTGAATGAATATAATCTGAAATAAGACTGTAAGGTCTGAATTATTTGAATTTCAATTATCTCAAATGCAATTGTATATAAGTGGCTACAAATAATATTAATTGAAATATTGAAAGATGGGGATAATTTGAGCAGAAAAATTGAATCGGTCCATTTATTTGCCCTAAGGTAGAAGAACAGAGTCCGGAGATGCACCAGGATTTGGGGGGGGGCGGTTTAACCCCCACCCTATGGTCAACTGAACCAAAGATTGACCAGTGAGTTGAAAATGAGGGTTATCCGGTTCCTCCAACACGGTCTTGTCATATTGTCAACCCTGTTTGCTTCGACATGAGATTTTTGTTTTTATTTCTTTTAGGTCATCAGAAGAACAAACGGAAATAGAATTTGGTGGGAGGGGGGAGAAGGAACAGCTTTCCAACTTTCTTGGTGAAAAGTCTGAAAAAGAATGTGAAAGGATTGAACAAACTCATGAGCTACTTGAGCAGTAAACATTAAAAAAAAGATTGCTTTGATCAGACATGTTGTGCAGAAGACAATCAACTTCTCCTGAACACTTTAATCCAGAGGTGGGTTTCAGCAGGTTTTGACCAATTCTGGAGAACCGGTAGCGGAAATTTTGAGTAGTTTGGAGAACTGGTAGTAAAAATTTTGACTGGTCCCGCCCCTATCTATTCTCTGCCTCCCAAGTCCCAGCTGATCAGGAGGAAGTGGGGATTTTGCAGTAACCCTCCCCTGCCATGCCCACCAAACCACACCCACAGAACTGGTAGTAAAAAAAATTTAAACCCACCACTGCCTTAATCCAAGTACTCTCAGCTGTGGTTGATTATTATTATTATTAACATTGAAGTAAAATTCAACCACCGCTGTAGTTAGCTTCTTACTGAAAAAAGTTGCCATTTTGTTTGCTGTTATTTTATTTTTTTTATCCCGAATTCCATCACTTCATTTCAGAAAATATTTTGATTTGGCCCCATGGAAAACAGGAACCAAGGTCTGGCCAAAAGATTTAAGAAGATTATAGGGTATTGTTTCAACTTTCCTTCTGTTTTTCTCGAGATGATGAGATACAGCGCAAGTCAACCAAAAGTTTTTCATGTGGCTCTCATGTATAAAGAAAACTTGAACTGAATCTTAGAACAACAGCAACAAAAACACAAAAGGTTTCCTTTATTCCTGTCTTCGCAACAAATCATTGCATGTTCTTTGAATGCCTAGAGCTTAAGAACAGGAATTTTGATTTAAAAAAAAAAAAGATAAGATATGTGGATCAAATTGGGATTTTGGTAGATCCTCTGAAACACACGTGTGTTTTTCCCCCCACAATAAAACTAACTTGATCTGTACTTCTAAAAAGTGAGTATGAGACCGGGATATAATCGAATAAGCAATTCTATTGCGATATGATAGGTTCTATCATATTGCAAGATCTAAAATGGACAGCTAACATCAAAAACATCATTAAAAAAGGACAACAAAGAATGTTCTTTCTGCGCCAACTCAGAAAGCTCAAACTGCCCAAGGAGCTGCTGATCCAGTTCTACAGAGGAATTATTGAGTCCGTCATTTGCACCTCTAGAACTGTCTGGTTTGGTTCTGCAACCCAACAAGAAAAACACAGACTTCAGAGGATAATTAGAACTGCAGAAAAAATAATTGCTACCAACCTGCCTTCCATTGAGGACCTGTATACTGCACGAATCAAGAAGAGGGCTTTGAAAATATTTGCAGATCCCTCGCATCCTGGACATAAACTGTTTCAACTCCTACCCTCAAAACGACGTTATAGAGCACTGCATATCAGAACAACTAGACACAAGAACAGTTTTTTCCCGAAGGCCATCACTCTGCTAAACAAATAATTCCATCAACACTGTCAGACTATTTACTGAATCTGCATTACTATTAATCTTCTCATCGTTCCCATCACCAATCTCTTTCCACTTATGACTGTATGACTGTAACTTTGTTGCTGGCAATCCTTATGATTTACATTGCTATATTGACCATCAATTGTGTTGTAAATGTTGTACCTTGATGAAGGTACCTTTTCTTTTATGTACATTGAGAGCATATGCACCAAGACAAATTCCTTGTGTGTCCAATCACACTTGGCCAATAAAAAATTCTATTCTATTCTGTTCTATTCTAATCCAGCTAAATATATATGGTAGTAAAAGACATGTAATTAATAAGCTAATCACTTTCTGTTTTAATCAATTAAAGAAGATCCAATTGGTGACAAAGTGCATCCCTTTGATGATCCTTTGAGTCCAACCATCTCTTGAAGGTGCTCCTTGAAGCAACGGTTGCTTTTGTCTATGGATATTCTCAGTCATGTAGGTCATGGTTGACCCAAAGGTGTTTTTTCAAGAAGCTGAAGAAGCTACTTGGATGAGAAATGAAACCTGTTCAAAGAAAAATCTGAAAGTCCAGTTGCCTCTTGAAAAAGCACCTTTGGGACAACTCTTGCTTTTAAAACCCAGAGCAAAGTGAACAAGTGGCTTTGCTTCATACCCCTCTCACTGTCTTCTCCAGAAGCTCCAGAAGCCAGAAGAAGCTTTAGAGCATGTGTTCTTCATGCACAACAACCTCTTCTTGTAGTTCCACCAAGCTTTTCCTTAGACAAGACTTTACCTGGACCCAGGGGTGAAATCCAGCAGGTTCTGACAGGTTCTGGAGAACCGGTAGTGGAAATTTTGAGCAGTTCAGAGAACTGGCAAATACCACCTCTGGGTGGCCCCAGAGTGGGGTGGGAATGGAGGTTTTGGAATATCTTTCCCCTGGAGTGGGGTGGGAATGGAGATTTTGCAGTATCCTTCCCCTGTCATGCCCACCAAGCCACACCCACCAAGCCACACCACACCCGCCAAGCCACACCCACAGAACTGGTCGTAAAAAAAAAATGGATTTCACCACTGCCTGGACCACAGTTTCTTTCTCCTGGTTCACACTTCGCCACTGATTTTGTGGTTTCATCTTCTTAACTTTGGCCATTAGCTTGATGTCTCCTTTCTGGTTCACATTTAACAGCTGCCAGGGCCTCCTCACAATATAAGATCCAAATAGGTACTTAACAAGCAGTTGACATGCTAAGAGGAATATTAAAGGTAAAGGTTGCCCTCGCACATATGTGCTAGTTGTTGCCGACTCTAGTGGGTGGTGTTCATCTCCGTTTCAAAGCCGAAGAGCCAGTGCTGTCCGAAGACGTCTCCGTAGTCATGTGGACGGCATGACTCAATGCCAAAGGTGCACGGAACACTGTTACCTTCACACCAAAGGCGGTCCCTATTTTTTCTACTTGCATTTTTTACGTGCTTTCTAAATTGCTAGGTTGGCAGAAGCTGGGACAAGCTCACCCCGTTACGCTGCACTTGGGATTCGAACCGCTGAACTGCCGACCTTTCGATTGACAAGCTCAACGTCCTAGCCCCTGAGCCACCGTGTCCCTAAGAGGAATATTATATGACCCTAATTCAGGTTAGTAATAAGTTCTCAGTTAAAAGATGTGGGGTTTTCCAACCCCCCAGGGATAATGGCCAAAGAAACCTTGATGGTTTCAATGACTGTGTCTTCATTATGACAATAAATTTGACAATAAATTATTGGTGATAGCGTACTGCAAAGGCAATGGTAATGTCTGCAGTAATAGTTGGCGTAACATTACTTACAAAAGAAATCAATAAAAATGGTTTAAACATTAAGGAAAACAAGTGTTTATGTGGGTTTAAAATTGATGTAAAACTGGTGAATATCCTCCCCTCGCCAACCTTCCTTTTAAATGAACAGCATTCATTTCATTTAATTCTGTGAACATTGTTTTTCTTCACTGGAAAAAAAAAAGATTGTTTTCCTTCCTGGATTTATTGGCGACGATTTCAAAAAAAAAAAAAAAAAGATTCTCTGTTCATACCTCTAACATGTGATGGATTTATGACAAAATCTTTAATTTTATGTATCTATTGTGACTAAAAGGGGTATCTTAATATAACAGCTGATCCTTTTTAAATCCACATTGAAACAACTTTTGGGTGTTTTTTTTAATGCTGTTGTAAAACTCTTTGTATGGTATTCATAGAAAATGTTTTATTAATTGCCATATGTTTATTGATTTCTCTTTCATGTTAGTTCTTTTGTTCTTTCTTTGTAGTGGCAAAAGATCTCACCACATCATCATTTGCAACTTATCTAAGATGTCAAAGGTGTTCTTTTGAAGTTTATTATAGATCACATGTTGTACAGGCCCTTGCCCTGGCATATTTACAAAAAAATAGAAGAAGAAGAAGAAGAAGAATATATACTTCATATACTTTGAAAGCTCACAAAAGAACGGGGACCATGCTGTTTAAAGAAATGAATTTGTGATTGGCTGCTCTTCTTCTTCTTCTTCTTCTTCTTCTTCTTCTTCTTCTTCTTCTTCTTCTTCTTCTTCTTCTTCTTCTTCTTCTTCTTCTCCTCCTCCTCCTCCTCCTCCTCCTCCTCCTCCTCCTTCCCATCCTCCTCCTCCTTTCCTCTCCTCCTCCTCCTTAGCTTTGATGCAAACCAGAGAATTTGGAGGCCTTGTATTTTATTAAGATGGGCTTCTCATTTTTCTGAAACTCATTTCCACTTGCAAAGCTTTTTCCCAGCTTCCCTATTGCTTCATTCTGTTTCCCACCCCATCAAATGCTCGGCATTAAACTATGTGTGGATCTCATTTGAATCACCTTGAGATCAAAGTGTAGGGGGGTTTTTTTGGTTGTATTTGGGGGGGGGGGAAAGAATGTCAGATGAAAAAGATCTGCTGACTTAGACATCAGCAGTTAAAATTCAGAAAATTTGATCTTTCTTCTTCTTCTGTTAAATCAAGGCTACTTGTTTGACTTACTGCTAGAAGCACCAAAGTTTGCAGAAGCAGTTCTGAGGTTTGAACAAAAGCAAATTAGATTCAGGGATCTCCTAATTCAGACTCTTCTTGACTCTCCAATCATTTACATTATATTTTACCCTTCTAAATTTGCTAGAATGTTTAGAAACCCCTGGAGGTTGAGTCTAAAGGGTCTGACCTAGCAGATACAAGCCATCATGAATTATTAGTGAGGTACAGATCAGTTGCTCATGATCACCTAATTTCTTGGCCAACCAAGAATGCAATAATGACACTTTGTCTTTGAAACTCCAGACAAAATTCTCTTCCCACTCCACATGTCTATTTAATTCACCACAAATTCGGAAGCCAAATTAAAGTAGACTGAATATCAAGCTCAGCAGGGGTGAAATGTAAAATTTGTTACTACCGGTTCTGTGGGCGTGGCTTGGTGGGGGGGTGGTAATGTGACTGGGTGGGCATGGCCAACTTTTTTTTTTACTTTTAAAAGCATTTTTTCTTCGTCTTTGGCTGAAGAGGTTGTAAAAAATGTTTTTAAAAGCCTGTGATGATCAGGCAACTCAGCTGGGATCTCCAGAGGAAAAAAAAGGTTTTAAAGGGCTCTGATGATCCCAGCTGAGTTGCCTGATTGCCAGAACCTTTTAAAAGCATGTTTTCTACAAGCTGTTCAGCTGAAGAGGTTGTAAAAAAATGCTTTTAAAAGTTGGGATCACCAGAGAAGCCTTTTAAAAGCTTTTTTTTAAAGAAAAAATGCTTTTAAAGGGTTCTGATGATCTCAGCTGAGCTGCACGATCATCAGAGGCTTTTTTTTTAACTTTTAAAAGCATTTTTTTGGCTGAAGAAAAAATGTTTTTAAAAGTAAAATAAAAAATGATGATCACACGGCTCAGCTGGGGCAGTGGAGGGGCAGGGATTTTTGCTACCGGTTCTCCAAACCACCCGCCACCATCGCTAGTGGATCGGACGATCCGGTCTGAACCGGGAGCATTTCACCTCTGAGCTCAGCCCTCTGTAATGATTGGCTAAAGATGGGACAAGCTAACTAACAATAAAGGATAAAGTAAATGTTGATTTTAACAACCGCTTTGTTCAATGTGCCATCCTAAGAATCTGAAATAAATATAAAGTAAGGTTCTCTACGAAGATGCCCCTTTGGGGGTTTACAGAAAAAAATACGATGGCGAGACCAGCCTGGTGGACTTATGCTCAAATAATATTGTCCAGTTCCGGTGACCCTATCTTCAAATCTGAAGATGAGTTGGAATGACAAAAAACATTAAAGGTGGTGTGTTATTCTTTCGCCTCTGATCAAAGGTGGGTGTCACATACTGTAACAACCGGTTCGCCCAGAACCGAAAATGTGATTTCGATTATATAGGACGGGATAGCGTCAGGGCGGGTAGGCGGGCCCAGCCGCTGGTCTGAACTACCAGTTCACCCGAACCGTTCTGAACAAACATCATCCCACCTCTGCCTCTGACAGATTAATCTTTCCTCCCCTCACTTCCAAGTCATTATTTTCTATTTCTTGAAACAGACAGTGGCGGTAAGCGAGAGGTTCTCACGGGACCCACCTAGAGAACATCAGTTTGACAGGGACTTTCTGATCAGCTCTTTCTCGACTTCCCACTCAAAACACACACACACACACACACACACACACACACACAGAGGGAGAGACACCGAGCGCAAACAAGAAAACACCCAACCACCAAGATAAGGACAATAGAATAAACAAATCCCAGCCCAGGATCCTTCTACCGCTGTCATCTTTTGATCTGATGGATTTGCACTTCCCCTCTTCCTTCTCCTTTGTGTGAAGCCTACACACACACACACATACGCACACACATACCACAAGCCCCATCTGCTCCGTTTAATGATTTCCGTTTGATGAATTTTTCTGCATTCATAAAGGGAAATATGGTCTCTGGGGGCTGCCTCCAGCAAACCCACCCTTACAATTTTTATCACCCTCCCAGCCCTTCTCTTTTTGCCTTTAACACATCACATACAAATGACAGCTCTCTTTGTCCATCCAGGTCCGAATCCTTCACAAACTTGTAATTTGCAGGATGAGGGGGAGGTTGCATTAAATGCGCAGCAGTCCAGCCGCCACAAAGAAACCATGTTCCCCCTTCACTCAATTTAATTTATTTATTTATTTGGCCTCCTGCTGAAATCCCAAACAGAATAACAAGAAGAAGAGAAACCCGGCTGGAAACCTTGCATGGAATGGAAAGGAAGTTATCAAATTAAAATTATTTAGCTTACCATTGATAAATGACAACAGATAGTCCACAACTTGCAAGAGTTCATTTAGCGACCAAAGTTAGGTAAAAGGTAAAGGTTCCCCTCGCACTTACGTGCTAGTTGTTCCCAACTCTAGGCGGCGGTGCTCATCTCCGTTTCAAAGCCGAAGAGCCAGCGCTGTCCGAAGACGTCTCCGTGGTCATGTGGCCGGCATGACTCAACGCCAAAGGCGCACGGAACGCTGTTACCTTCCCACCAAAGGTGGTCCCTATTTTTTTACTTGCATTTTTTACGTGCTTTCAAACTGCTAGGTTGGCAGAAGCTGGGACAAATCATGGGAGCTCACCCCTTCAACATTACAACATCTCTTTAAAAAGCGACTTATGATTGCTTTTTTACACTTTACAGCGTCCTCATGGTCACTGATCAAAAATTCAGGCGTTTGGCAACTGACTCATATTTATGACGGTTGCAGTATCCCAGGGGTCACATGGTCATTTTTTGTGACCTTCAGACAAGCAAAGTCAATGGGGAATCCAGATTCGCTTAACAACCAGGTTACTAAGTTAACTACTTCCAGTTATTCACTTAACTGCTGTGGCAAGAAAGATTTTAAAATAGGGAGGAAAAAACTCAATAAATGGCTCACTTAGCAACAGATATTTTGGGCTCAGTTGTGGTCATAAGTCCAGGACTACCTGTAATTATAAACATTATTAAATTATAATTTGATAAAGTTATCAAGCTATAGTTTTTATTTAATTATCGAATTAATCAAATTAATAAAGGGGAGGAAGGAGAACCAAAAAGCAAAAAAAAAAAACCCCAACTATCTTTGCTGGTGGCTGTGTCATGACAGCTTTGTTAGGGCCTAACAGATGACAAGGATTATTCAATCAATATAGGTTTACCCAGAGATCTGATGTTTTCAATGACAGCCATTAAAAATGTACAAAGGGCCCAATTCAGGGTTCGCGGTCTCTTGCTTTTAGCTATTGCTTTTTTTTTTTCTTCCTTCCCTGAATTATGTCAGGATCAATTTTATCTAATAGATATCACTTATCCTACATGATAATCAGCCTATCATAGCCCATTGATTACATGACAGGCCAATTTAAGTCTGGGCCGACAGATAAGAAACACAAGGAGATGTCTTTTTAGGAGACGGAAAATCTTTATTTTATTTTATTTATTTATTTTGCAAAAGTAGCCCTCAAATTTTAAATTCTGAACTCTCATTGCAGATAGGCAGACAAAATGTTTAGGACAGGAGCTTTTTCCAGCGGCAACTGGACTTCCTTTGTTTTTCCTTGAAGACATTTCACTTTTCATCCAAGAAGCTTCTTCGGTTCTGGCTGAATCTGACTGAATTCTGACCGATGCCAGAACCGAAGAAACTTCTTGGATGAGAAGCGAAATATCTTCAAGGAAAAAACAAAGGAAATCCAAAAGTTGCCTTTTGAAAAAACAGCTTTGGGACTCTTTGACTCTTAATTTTCACCCAGATCCAAGACTCCCATTTCTGTAGGAATAATCTGTGAGGTTTCATATTTGCAAATATTTCTTAACTACAGATGAAGGTGCATTTGACACCGAATATCAACTCTGGAAATATATGCACACATGACACAAGTGAAAACAACTCTATTTTTTATTTGTGCCGCTGTATTTCATTGGTTCACATCATGTCATAAAACTAAAGGCTACATGTAGCTAAACAAATATTCTCATTATTACAGCTGGGTTTGCTTTGAAGCCTTGAGACAATAACATATTGATTACAGATTTTTGCCTAGAAGAGTCCATAAAATTGAAACCACAGACAGACAGATACACAACAGACAAACACAAACACAGCCATGAATGAATACACGTACAACCGTTCATATTTCAGTCTGCTAAAAAAAAAAATTTAAATGCATCTCCTCATTTTATGATGAAGAGTTTTCTGTATTTTTGCATTTTCTACGGCTTCGGAAATAAAATTGGAATTCAGCTCTGATTGCTGCTGTTTGTACACAGGTTTGTTTCAGAAAGATTTGTCACTAAGGGAAAGAAAAGGCAGGAAGTCAGGTTTGCATTATTCCTTCTTTACAAACACGGTTAGCTTTTCAACATCGCTTGCAATTTGGGGCCATGTACTAACCCTCATATATTTCATACCAGGGAAAATCAACTATATAAAGATCATGGACCAATTCCACCAAGATCTCTTTAAAAAAAACTCTGAGAATACTATGCTTTTCAGAATATGTACACTTTTAGCTTGTGCTTCAAGTTATTTTTGAACCTATTTATAGGCTTCATGTTTGAAAACAATGGAAACTCACTGTGGGTTGCTTGAAAATGTAGCACACATATGTCTTATTTCCAAATAATCCACTATTTCGGACTAAACCTTTCAGGTAGCTTTATTCATCAGGAGATCTCTTTGCATTTTTCGCGATTTCTTTTTTTCCATCCCTTTTCCAGTAATTAAAAAAAAAGTGTCAGGGAAAAGACCATTACAGTATGTCATGAAATCTCTCTGAACTACCTATATTTACCCCTGAAAGTGAATTCTTGATAAGACCTTGGATATCAAAGAAGCAATAGATCAAAGCGGTTTTAATAAGCAACCTAGTGTTTGTAGAACCTGTACTTTCATGTCTCCTGTTTTGTTCAAGTTTTTAATTTCAGTTTCTCGCCACAGAAGGCACTTAAGATAACCATCAATAACCATATTGTCATGCTGAATCCTTTGATAATTTAACGTGTACACCTTAGTGAAACAAAAATGCTTCTTCCCCACCCCCCCTTAAACCTGGTAACATTTGGACTTCATTGTGTTTTGCATGAATTGTAAATTAGATTTTTGTCTGAGGAGATCCCCCTTCGGAAGGAACATGGTGGGCCGCTTTTTTCCATGCTCAGAAAATGGATGGTGATGAAAATTTGGGGGAGGGTGTGATTCCACAATATGCATGCCAGTGTGGGTAAGGTATGCAAACGGGCACACTTATCTGAGTTTCACTGCTTCTCTCTTCCATTCGCTTTAGGATGGTCCATTGGAGTTGGAAGAAAATATTGGCATTAGGTCCCAAACACCAAAGGAAAATATAATTAACAGGTTCATTATAGAGAAAGTAGAGGCAGCCCTTGACCTACCATCACAACTGAGCCCAAAATTTCGGTGGTTAAGCGAGTTTTGCCCCCTTTTGTGAGTTTTCTTACCACAGTTGTTCAGGGAATCGCCTCAGTTGATAAGTTAGTGACCTGGTTGTTAAGTGAATCTGGCTTCCCCATTGCTTGTCAGAAGGTTGCAAAAGGGGATCACATGACCCTGGGACTAAGTAACAGTCATAAGTACAAGTCAGTTGCCAAGCCTATAAATTTTGATCAAACAATCATGGGGATGCTTCAAAGGCCATAGTTGTGGAAAACGGTCATAAGTCATTTCTCTCAGTGCCGTTGTGACTTTGAACGGTCACTAAGTGAACTGTTGTAAGTGGAGGACTGCCTGTAGAAAATAATTTTTTTGTCCCCGCTAGAAATCTCTCAGGAAAATTAATCTTGTCATCCTTCTAGGAATCCAGTGCTTATGGTGCTAAAACATATTAGATGGTCCAGGCTACTCATCCCACTGGATTGGCCTGGACCACCCATATCGGCAGAGGAATTGGGCCCCTAGACTGGTGGGGTCCAGGGGGGTGCTTCTCTGCTGACACACATGCCCTCTGGAAGATCTGCCCCCCTGCCCCAAAGTGAGGATGGCCCCAAACCTCCAAACTTCCATAAGAGCCTAAACCAGGGGTGAAATGCTCCCGGTTTGGACTGGTTTGGCTGAGCCGGTAGCGATGGTGGATGGTGATTCAGAGAACCGGTAACGATGGCGGTGCAAGGCTCCACCCACCTGCCCGGTCATTGTTACTTCCTGGTTTTAACCAGGAGGTAACCTGTTTTTTACTCTCTGCATGAGCAGAAAGGTTTGTGCATGTGCAGAGGGTCCACGCAGGCGTGAAGTGTGCACTTCCAAACTGGTAGGGAAGATAATTAGATTTCACCCCTGGCCTAAAGACTTGGTTCTGTCAGTTGGCTTGGGGTTCCAATGGGGGAGCATCAGAGTAGAGGTGGTTGATCGATTAACAATAGATCCCATTTTCTAATTCAAATGGTTGCATTGGATTGGATTGGATTGGATTGGATTGGATTGGATTGGATTGGATTGGATTGGATTGGATTGGATTGGATTGGATGAGTTGGGTCAAGCCAAGTCAGCTTGAACGATCAGGTCAATATAATGTGTCAAACTGATTTGATTAAAAGTGTGTGTGCACACAGCCGAAGTCTGTCAAATTGATTTGAGGCACCCTTTCAATTTGATTCAAAGATTTGACAACAGAATAAGACTTGGAAGGGACTTTGGAGATCTTCTAAGCCATTCTGGACAAACAGCTGTCCAATCTCTTCCTAAAAACCTCCAGTGATGGAGCATCCACAGCTTCTGAAGGCAACCTGTTCCATGGCTTAATTCAAAGAGTTGATCTAAAAGACAATTTAGAGAATTGACTGGAAGCTCTGCCTCTGCATAGCCTAAGACAGGGCTGTCCAACCCTGGCAACTTTACTACCTGTGGACTTCAACTCCCAGAGTTCCAGACCTCAGGAATTCTGGGAGTTGAAGTCCACAAGTCATTAAGTTGCCATGGTTGCCCATTGTTTGCCTAAGAGCTGTCCTGAATGCTGAGTTGGGGTGAGGTTCATTATTTTATTTTATTTTATTTATTTATTTATTTATTTTATTTTATTTTATTTTAATTTATTTTATTTTATTTTATTTTTTTTTATTATTATTTATTTATTTTATTTTATTTTATTTTATTTTATTTTATTTTATTTTATTTTATTTTATTTTAATTTATTTATTTGTCAAGCGTATATAAGATAACAGGTATTTATTTTTTATTTATTTATTTTATTTTGTCACAACAATATATGTAGGTATCATACAAAAAGATTATATAGTAAATAAACATATATATGAGTAGATATAAGGAGATATAAGCATATATGTGTGTTGTAAATGTCGTACCTTGATGAACGTATCTTTTCTTTTATGTACACTGAGAGCATATGCACCAAGACAAATTCCTTGTGTGTCCAATCACACCTGGCCAATAAATTCTATTCTATATAGGAAGAAGAAAAGAAAAACAATAGGACAGGAACGGTAGGCACGTTTGTGCACTTATGCACGCCCTTATGGTCTTCTTAGGAATGGGGTGAGGTCAATAGTAGAAAGTTTTTGGATAAAACTTTTAGGATTATGGGAAGAGACCACAGAGTCAGGTAAAGTATTCCAAGCACTGATGATTCTGTTACAGAAGTCATATTTTCTGCAATCTAGATTAAAGCGGTTTACATTAAGTTTAAATCTATTGGTTGCCCTTGTATTATTGCAATTAAAGGTATTAAAGGTTTAAATTAAATTAAAGGTATTAAATTAAAGGTATAAAGGTAAAGGTATAAACATAATTTGAATATATGCACGCCCCTTACAGACCTCTTAGGAATGGGGTGAGGTCTACAGCAGAGGTGGGTTTCAGCAGGCTCTGACCAGTTCTGGAGAACCGGTAGCGGAAATTTTGAGTAGTTCAGAGAATGGGTAATAAAAATTCTGATTGGCCCCGCCCCCATCTATTCTCTGCCTCCCAAGTCCAGCTGATCAGGAGGAAATGGGGATTTTACAGTATCCTTCCCCTGTCACACCCACCAAGCCAAGCCACACCCACCACACCACACCCACCAAGCCACACCCACAGAACCGGTAGTAAAAAATTTTGAAACCCACCACTGGTCTACAGTAGCCAGTCTAAGGTTAAAATTTTGGGGGTTGGGTGGGACGAAACCACAGGTAGTGCATTCCAGGCATTGACCACTCTGTTGATGAAGTCGTATTTTCTGCCATCGAGTTTGGAGCGGTTCACTTTAAGTTTGTATCTATTGTGTGCTCGTGTATTGTTGTGGTTGAAGCTGAAGTAGTCATTGACAGGTAGGACTTTGTAGCAGATGATTTTATGAGCTATGCTTAGGTCATACAGAAGGCGGCTTAGTTCTAAATTTTCTAAGCCCATGATGATCATTAAACAGCCAAAAGTCCTCAAGGGGTCCATACCATCTCCCATTTTTCTGAACAGAAAAGATGCTCACTGGTGACACACTGTTTGTGTGACCCAGATACTGTCCCTAGCAAGACATACACCAGATCTGGGCAGGATGCATCTTCTTTTATTAATCAGATGCCAGAGAAATATGATAATAGCCAGAAGAATTGGGGCAAGAGTATTACTTTGATCACAAACTGTAGGTAAGCTTGGATGAAAATTGGATGAAGGCTATTTCCTTCTTGTCTGAACTCACTTGCGAATTGGCAAGAGTGCCACACATTTGGTCCTCTCTGGAGAGCCAGAAGCGAGGGGAAGACGTGACTTACTCCATTTTTCATTTCTGGGTACGCTTCTCACTCCAGCCTGGAGCCTGTCTCAAGATGTATACAGATATCCAGAAAGAAAGAAAAATCACATCCTGCTTTGATGAAAGCTTTAAAGGCATGAATAAAATATGGAACTCGCCCCAGCTGGGTCCTGAAATACCCGCAGAATTCAAACCAGCTAAACCCAGGACAGCGTGAAGTTCACGCTGTTAAAAACGTTCCTTCCAAGTTAGATAGTTTTGGTGTCACCAATTTGGGCCTGTTGAGGAAGACTTGAATGAATGTGTTTCTCACATGATTGTGGGAATCTGTTGTGCCTCTAGGTTTAGTCCAGGGCCAGCAAAGCCTTAATTTTAAACTTTTACACTGTCGGAGCGAAAGCATTTAAAATATCCGTGTTAAACCGGTTAACCAAATTCCTTTGTAGGTTTCCAAATCAATTTCCATTTGTGTTTACACAAAGTCACCATGTCTATCTTCCTTTCTAGCTTCAGTGAGTTACAAATGACAGGCAGCTGAAAAATTAGTTACCCAACATGATAAAAAAAAAAAGTCCTTTTAAATTATTGTCTGTCTCTTCCTTCTTGCACTCAAGAATTTAAGATTTCTCTTTGAAGAACTCTTCAATTAATAAAGCTTTCCAGAATATGCTTAACTGCTTCATATATAAATGAAGATTATCCAAACTGGAGGCAATCAAGGAAGTGTTTTTTCCCCTTTTATGCTGTTATATGATCATCATTTCGATATACAAACATGAACTTTCTACGTACTTCATCTGATTTCCAGAATGGAAGGGAACAAAAATAAAATTAGAATTAAGTCTTTTCTCAATGCAATGCTATTGTGCTTCTTCAAGATCTTTCAATTATATTTCATACTTTATGACTCACCTGCCTTCATTTCTTTTTATTTAAATTACATAGATCAAACATTTCCATACCGGCTATAACTAATATTGTTGTTGGGTTTTTTTTTGTCCTAAACAGATAATTGCCCATCTGGAAATATAAAAGACATCTCGCAGAGCAAAGTTGAAATATCATTAATAAGGCGGATTGATTTACTCACAAATTCTTCTAGAAGTATGATTAATAAGCCATCCCCTGGTGTTAGGTATAATCTTCAGATCTCCTGTCACAGCATGTCTTTATTTCTGAAACAACTGCACTGTTCAATCATTAATCATTACACTCTCAGCCAACGGTTTATCTCTGCTAAGGTTCCTGTGACATTCCAAAACAATTTTTTGGGGGAGGGTAGGTGGGGAGGAGGGAAATAGATAAGGGTGAAGAATGGCAAAAATGAGGACGAAGACGAAAATGCAGAAAAATAAAGATACCCTGTAGCATAAAGCTGGATGCAGCTTCAGGGAGTTTATGTTGCTGTAGTTGCAGGTTCCAACATGGGTGGCGGGGGTGGGGGGGAATAGACTATTTTCAGCTCGGCCCAGGTTGGTCCTTTAATCGCAGCTGTTTCTGCAACTTTCAGGCTAGGCTTTCCTGCAGGGTGTAGTCAAAATGTGTTCGACTCACCAGAAGATCATTTCTTTACCTGGTCAGCTGTTATAATTTCTTGGAAGGTGCCCTTGTGTTAGGAGGAATATACAAATCAAGTCTGATGTAGACAGAATACCACAAGATGGAACAGCCCTAAAGACTTCACAAGATAATTTGTTTAAGTACCAGAAGTGGGCCTTGCCTTCCTTTTCCTTTCCTTTCCTTTCCTTTCCTTTCCTTTCTTTCCTTTCCTTTCCTTCCTTCTTTTCCTTTCCTTTCCTTTCCTTTCCTTCCTTCTTTTCCTTTCCTTTCCTTTCCTTTCCTTTCCTTTCCTTTCCTTCCTTTCCTTTCCTTTCCTTTCCTTTCCTTTCTTTTCTTTTCTTTTCTTTTCCTTTCCTTTCCCTTCCTTCCTTCCTTCCTTCCTTCCTTCCTTGTTCCTTCCTTTCCTTTCAATTAAAGGTATTAAATTAAAGGTATTAAAGGTTTAAATTAAATTAAAGGTATTAAAGGTTTAAATTAAATTAAAGGTATTAAATTAAAGGTATTAAATTAAAGGTATTAAAGGTTTAAATTAAATTAAAGGTATTAAATTAAAGGTATTAAAGGTTTAAATTAAATTAAAGGTATTAAATTAAAGGTATTAAATTAAAGGTATTAAAGGTTTAAATTAAATTAAAGGTATTAAAGGTTTAAATTAAATTAAAGGTATTAAATTAAAGGTATTAAATTAAAGGTATTAAATTAAAGGTATTAAATTAAAGGTATTAAAGGTTTAAATTAAATTAAAGGTATTAAATTAAAGGTATTAAAGGTTTAAATTAAATTAAAGGTATTAAATTAAAGGTATTAAAGGTTTAAATTAAATTAAAGGTATTAAA
This sequence comes from Ahaetulla prasina, assembly GCF_028640845.1. NCBI lineage: Eukaryota > Metazoa > Chordata > Lepidosauria > Squamata > Colubridae > Ahaetulla > Ahaetulla prasina. The sequence goes on from NC_080550.1 coordinate 4,810,092, forward strand.
GGTTTAAATTAAATTAAAGGTATTAAAGGTTTAAATTAAATTAAAGGTATTAAAGGTTTAAATTAAATTAAAGGTATTAAAGGTTTAAATTAAATTAAAGGTATTAAAGGTTTAAATTAAATTAAAGGTATTAAATTAAAGGTATTAAAGGTTTAAATTAAATTAAAGGTATTAAATTAAAGGTATTAAATTAAAGGTATTAAATTAAAGGTATTAAAGGTTTAAATTAAATTAAAGGTATTAAATTAAAGGTATTAAATTAAAGGTATTAAAGGTTTAAATTAAATTAAAGGTATTAAATTAAAGGTATTAAAGGTTTAAATTAAATTAAAGGTATTAAATTAAAGGTATTAAAGGTTTAAATTAAATTAAAGGTATTAAATTAAAGGTATTAAAGGTTTAAATTAAATTAAAGGTATTAAAGGTTTAAATTAAATTAAAGGTATTAAATTAAAGGTATTAAAGGTTTAAATTAAATTAAAGGTATTAAAGGTTTAAATTAAATTAAAGGTATTAAAGGTTTAAATTAAATTAAAGGTATTAAATTAAAGGTATTAAAGGTTTAAATTAAATTAAAGGTATTAAATTAAAGGTATTAAAGGTTTAAATTAAATTAAAGGTATTAAATTAAAGGTATTAAAGGTTTAAATTAAATTAAAGGTATTAAATTAAAGGTATTAAATTAAAGGTATTAAATTAAAGGTATTAAAGGTTTAAATTAAATTAAAGGTATTAAAGGTTTAAATTAAATTAAAGGTATTAAAGGTTTAAATTAAATTAAAGGTATTAAAGGTTTAAATTAAATTAAAGGTATTAAAGGTTTAAATTAAATTAAAGGTATTAAATTAAAGGTATTAAAGGTTTAAATTAAATTAAAGGTATTAAAGGTTTAAATTAAATTAAAGGTATTAAAGGTTTAAATTAAATTAAAGGTATTAAATTAAAGGTATTAAATTAAAGGTATTAAAGGTTTAAATTAAATTAAAGGTATTAAATTAAAGGTATTAAATTAAAGGTATTAAAGGTTTAAATTAAATTAAAGGTATTAAAGGTTTAAATTAAATTAAAGGTATTAAAGGTTTAAATTAAATTAAAGGTATTAAATTAAAGGTATTAAAGGTTTAAATTAAATTAAAGGTATTAAATTAAAGGTATTAAAGGTTTAAATTAAATTAAAGGTATTAAAGGTTTAAATTAAATTAAAGGTATTAAAGGTTTAAATTAAATTAAAGGTATTAAAGGTTTAAATTAAATTAAAGGTATTAAATTAAAGGTATTAAATTAAAGGTATTAAATTAAAGGTATTAAAGGTTTAAATTAAATTAAAGGTATTAAAGGTTTAAATTAAATTAAAGGTATTAAAGGTTTAAATTAAATTAAAGGTATTAAAGGTTTAAATTAAATTAAAGGTATTAAATTAAAGGTATTAAAGGTTTAAATTAAATTAAAGGTATTAAATTAAAGGTATTAAAGGTTTAAATTAAATTAAAGGTATTAAAGGTTTAAATTAAATTAAAGGTATTAAATTAAAGGTATTAAAGGTTTAAATTAAATTAAAGGTATTAAAGGTTTAAATTAAATTAAAGGTATTAAATTAAAGGTATTAAAGGTTTAAATTAAATTAAAGGTATTAAATTAAAGGTATTAAATTAAAGGTATTAAATTAAAGGTATTAAATTAAAGGTATTAAAGGTTTAAATTAAATTAAAGGTATTAAATTAAAGGTATTAAATTAAAGGTATTAAAGGTTTAAATTAAATTAAAGGTATTAAATTAAAGGTATTAAATTAAAGGTATTAAAGGTTTAAATTAAATTAAAGGTATTAAATTAAAGGTATTAAATTAAAGGTATTAAAGGTTTAAATTAAATTAAAGGTATTAAAGGTTTAAATTAAATTAAAGGTATTAAATTAAAGGTATTAAAGGTTTAAATTAAATTAAAGGTATTAAATTAAAGGTATAAACATAATTTGAATATATGCACGCCTTACAGACCTCTTAGGAATGGGGTGAGGTCTACAGCAGAGGTGGGTTTCAGCAGGCTCTGACCAGTTCTGGAGAACCGGTAGTAAAAAATTTTGAAACCCACCACTGGTCTACAGTAGCCAGTCTAAGGTTAAAATTTTGGGGGTTGGGTGGGACGAAACCACAGGTAGTGCATTCCAGGCATTGACCACTCTGTTGATGAAGTCGTATTTTCTGCCATCGAGTTTGGAGCGGTTCACTTTAAGTTTGTATCTATTGTGTGCTCGTGTATTGTTGTGGCTGAAGCTGAAGTAGCCATTGACAGGTAGGACTTTGTAGCAGATGATTTTATGAGCTATGCTTAGGTCATACAGAAGGCGGCTTAGTTCTAAATTTTCTAAGCCCATGATGATCATTAAACAGCCAAAAGTCCTCAAGGGCAGGCAGGAGATCAGAAAGTGACTTCAGCCTTTCCTTTCCTCCCAGGATCCCAAGCAGTTGCAGAATCTCAAACACATACCCACACATCATCTGCAGAGCTTTCTTTTGCCCTAGATGTTCTGAATTTAGGAAGACAGTGCTGTAGACAGCCTTACATCTGCAAGAAAAACACCAAGAAAAAAGGAGATCTGTCTCCAAACTCAGAAGGGGTGGGGGAACGACAACAAACTGACAGAGTCTGCCCACACAATGCTTGTCCTCCATTTTAAGCCACAAATAACTCATCCATCACATTCCATGTGTCTTTTCCAGTCTCAGGATCAACCACCAAAGGAATGAAGGAATGTGCAAGAAACAAAGACGGGTGCTAACCAGCTAATGGATTGCTCTCTTCTGTCTTCTGCAAGCTTGGCTATCGTGAAACTCCACCCCCCCCCCCATCCCTCAAGAGTGCTACAAACTTCCTAAATCAGCATCATGTTCTTCGCAGTGAAGGAGACAACCTTACTCGGTTTCCCCAGTGTGAAACCACATGGTTAGTGCAATTGATGCTCTATCAGCAAAGATAACAATCAGTACGCCTTGAATTTCAGTGCTGCAGACATGTGTCAGAACCACGTGGACCTCTGCCAAATTGGCTTACTGAAATTAGAAATCTCTCTCCAACCAGCTCACTCGTGCTTGGATTGCCAGGGCATTCACTCATGTTCGACAGTGAAATAATCTTTGTGGTTTAAAGTGGCAGTTTTGCTGCTGACTTGTGAAATTTGAGTTCTGACTTAGCAAGGATGATGAACCCGGCTGTCAAGGGCCCGGTAAATCAGGAGATTTGGGCATTTCATATGAGTATGTAGTCTTATTGCAAGCATAAGCTCTCTACAAGAATCTGAGCTACTAACGGTCAAGGGAAATGAGTGTCGTGTCCCACTCCTCCGCTGACGGCCGGGTCAGGGAAATCCAAATCAGGCGTGCCTCTGCAGCTCTGCCAAAGTCCTAGCAAAGTCCTCAGGGCAGGCAGGAGATCAGAAAGTGACTTCAGCAAGATATGTTTAGACTTTGCCTGACTCAGAGAATGCCAGAAAGCAGATCCTTTATATAGGCCATGGGGTGTGGCTCCATGACTCAGCACTTATCCAGGCCTGCCCCTCCCTTCCTTCTGTTGCCTCCGCCTATCAATTCTTCTGACGCGAGGGTCACTCCAGTCTGCAGCTGTTGGCAATTGACCTCCCTCAGGCTCACATGCTGTGGAGGAGGAAATAGATAAGGGTGAAGAATGGCAAAAATGAGGACGAAGACGAAAATGCAGAAAAATAAAGATACCCTGTAGCATAAAGCTGGATGCAGCTTCAGGGAGTTTATGTTGCTGTAGTTGCAGGTTCCAACATGGGTGGCGGGGGTGGGGGGAAATAGACTATTTTCAGCTTGGCCCAGGTTGGTCCTTTAATCGCAGCTGTTTCTGCAACTTTCAACCTAGGCTTTCCTGCAGGGTGTAGTCAAAATGTGTTCGACTCACCAGAAGATCATTTCTTTACCTGGTCAGCTGTTATAATTTCTTGGAAGGTGCCCTTGTGTTAGGAGGAATATACAAATCAAGTCTGATGTAGACAGAATACCACAAGATGGAACAGCCCTAAAGACTTCACAAGATATTTTGTTTAAGTACCAGAAGTGGGCCTTGCCTTCCTTTTCCTTTCCTTTCCTTTCCTTTCCTTTCCTTTCCTTTCCTTTCCTTTCCTTTCCTTTCCTTTCCTTTCCTTTCCTTTCCTTCCTTCTTTTCCTTTCCTTTCCTTTCCTTTCCTTTCCTTTCCTTCCTTTCCTTTCCTTTCCTTTCCTTTCTTTTCTTTTCTTTTCTTTTCCTTTCCTTTCCCTTCCTTCCTTCCTTCCTTCCTTCCTTCCTTTTTCCTTCCTTTCCCCTTTCCCTTTCCCTTTCCTTTTCCTTTCCTCCCAGGATCCCAAGCAGTTGCAGAATCTCAAACACATACCCACACATCATCTGCAGAGCTTTCTTTTGCCCTAGATGTTCTGAATTTAGGAAGACAGTGCTGTAGACAGCCTTACATCTGCAAGAAAAACACCAAGAAAAAAGGAGATCTGTCTCCAAACTCAGAAGGGGTGGGGGAACGACAACAAACTGACAGAGTCTGCCCACACAATGCTTGTCCTCCATTTTAAGCCACAAATAACTCATCCATCACATTCCATGTGTCTTTTCCAGTCTCAGGACCAACCACCAAAGGAATGAAGGAATGTGCAAGAAACAAAGACGGGTGCTAACCAGCTAATGGATTGCTCTCTTCTGTCTTCTGCAAGCTTGGCTATCGTGAAACTCCACCCCCATCCCTCAAGAGTGCTACAAACTTCCTAAATCAGCATCATGTTCTTCGCAGTGAAGGAGACAACCTTACTCGGTTTCCCCAGTGTGAAACCACACGGTTAGTGCAATTGATGCTCTATCAGCAAAGATAACAATCAGTACGCCTTGAATTTCAATGCTGCAGACATGTGTCAGAACCACGTGGACCTCTGCCAAATTGGCTTACTGAAATTAGAAATCTCTCTCCAACCAGCTCACTCGTGCTTGGATTGCCAGGGCACTCACTCATGTTCGACAGTGAAATAATCTTTGTGGTTTAAAGTGGCAGTTTTGCTGCTGACTTGTGAAATTTGAGTTCTGACTTAGCAAGGATGATGAACCCGGCTGTCAAGGGCCGAGAAAATCAGGAGATTCGGGCATTTCATATGAGTATGAAATCTTACTGCAAGCATAAGCTCTCTACAAGAATCTGAGCTACTAACGGCCAAGGGAAATGAGCGGGAATTAACAAGGCACTCAAGGTTGACTGGATTTAGATCTCTGGCGGGCATGCAGGGACTCATGACTAATGACGCGTTTGACCCCTCCTTTGGCCTCACCCTGGTCATCTCCAACATCAGCCTGCATGACTGCTGGTGAAAATGTAAAACAAAAGAGATTCACACGACCTCTTTGGTGGGGGCAAACCCAGCTGGAAGAACGTGGGGGCCTGAAATAAAAGAAGAAGCCACCGTGTTAGCTAACGAAGAGACATTAAGGGGAAAAACACAAAACTGCAGTTCTTGTAGGACTCAAGCAAGCTTTGTTAGCTTAGAGATATGCACAGGGCATCCTTAGGTTGGGGGTGTCAAAAAATCAAGACAATAGCTGTGACTTCATGTAAATCCCTTCATTTACATGTGTTGCATGCAGTATATTAGGGTTCCAAGTAACACCCCCAACAAAAGAAGACTCTGAGGCTTGAGTTTCCTCAAAGTTCCTTTTTACTGAAGATGTCATATTGGCACATGTGGGAAAATCCGAATCTGAAAGTTTCCAGGTTTTCCCCACCCAAGTGAAAGTTCAGGTCCCTACCCAGCACCCTCATGTCCATCACATGGTCCAATCATCTACCATCCAAACTGGAGACACCTCCCAGTCATCCGACTCCAGGTGCCAGGGCAATGCGTCCTTGACTCTCTGAGAAAGGAATGTTATTTTGACTACATATCACCCATACTCTACTCCCCCCCCTCCTATTTTCCCACAGAAGAATATGTGGCAGGCCTGAAGGCCCAAATGTAAAAGATGGCTTTCATCTGACACAGTGACTTAGTGGCCAATCAGATATTGCTTGTTTCCAGACAGCCAACAACCAAATAAAAGCAACCCATTCTAATATTAAAATAACTGCAGTGAGGATAGTATTTGCGCAAAGATGGAAAGCAGAGAAAATCCCTACAGAGGGAAAAGTAATTAAGAAAATATTGCATTGTGCAGAAATGAACAGATTGACTTCAAAAAGAAAGAGAGGAATCGGAATACTTTAAGATATGGGGGCAATTTTACCATTGGTTAGAGAAGAGAGAGATATATAGGGCAATGTTGTAATGAAATAAGTGAAGAAGAAAGAGGAGAAAGAAGAAAGATAAATGTATTAATAGTAAAGCAAGAAATGTGGGAGAAATGTTACAATAAACGAAATGAAAATATTAAGAAATGATAAATATTGGAGGAGTATGAAGAAGACACAAAAGATGTACTCAGATGATACACTGAATGATTGATTATGTATTGTATGTTTGTCTATAGAATAATAAAAAAAAAAGAACTGTCTCTAGCAGCTGTGTTCTATGCCTTGTGCCAGAGATTTCCTTGTTGGATAGTTTCCAACACTTTTCATTTCTTCTGTCTGTCTGTCTGTCTGTCTGTCTGTCTGTCTGTCTGTCTGTTACCAGGTCTGAAGAAGTTTGCTACCTCTTCTCATAACCTCTCCTTCCATTTGCCAACCATTCTTCATCCAGCAACCTGAGTTAAACATCATTGTAGGCCAATAATAATGCATGAAATATATCAACTGAGTCAATTATGCAGGAAGAAAACTACCAGTTATCACACAGTGTAGTGTATTGCAGTGTGCTAAAGCAGAGTATTACTTGGTGATTGAAACCTTAATCGCTTGCAGAAAATTTAATAGAAGAACCTATGACTAGAATGCTTTTCTCCACTGACACGTGCAGGATTTGGACTGATCCACTCATCCTTAAATACACCTTTGTGTAGATTAAATGCAAACATACACTGTTCTTTCTTTGCTTACATTTACAGCATTAATTTTCTAGGCATCCAAAGTACTGCATCCAAGGAAGCAGCTCATCAACTCCAAAGCTCATAATCCATAGTCATACTGGCGTCTTATGGAGTGCTTCTTTCACTACTGCCTCCACTTTCTTGTATTATTCTGTTTTTTCCTCCTCAGTTCATTAATCAATACACTCAGTGTTCATTTGTCTTTTTCCTTATGCCTAATTAATTGCTTGTATCATCGCTTCCGGGGAAGTAGATCTCATGTGTTGTTTTGCTTTCATTTGGCTAATATGAATTGTAACAAGGTATTAGTCTTTTCCTTGTGTCAAACCCTAGCTTTAATGGGTGTGGAGGCTGCTTGTAGGTTTTCTTTGTGGCATTTTGTGGCATCAAAATTGTATCTATTAGTCTACTTATTTCATTTTTGCCCCTTAAAGATGTTTGTTGTACTAGGGTACTTGAGGCTGAAACATACGAAGAACGGTTGCAGGAACTGGGTATGTCTAGTTTAATGAAAAGAAGTACTAGGGGAGATATGATAGCAGTCTTCTAATATTTGAGGTGCTGCCACAAAGAAGAGGTGGGGGTCAACCGATTTTCCAAAGCACGAGAAGACAGAATAAGAAGCAATGGGTGGATACTAATCAAGGAGAGAACCAATCTAGAACTAAAGAGAAATTTCCTGACAGTGAGAACAATTAATCCATGGAACGGCTTGCCTCTAGAAGTTGTGAAGGTTCCACACTGGACGTTTTTTTAAGAAGAGATTGGACAAAGATTTGTTTGAACTGGTATAGGATTTCCTGCTTGAGCAGGGGTTGGATTAGAATACCTCCAAGGTCCCTTCCATCTGTTATTCTAGTCTAGTCTAGTCTAGTCTATGGAATTCTATGGAATTCTATTCTATGAAATTCTATGAAATTCTATGAAATTCTATGAAATTCTATGAAATTCTATGAAATTCAAGAGGAGTTGGACTGCTTGTGGGAACATCATGAGTCTAGGCTGATTCCTCTCTTGACTTCATCTCCAGGCTCTACCACACCTTCTCCTAGAAGAGACAAAGGTTCCAATCCTGCCTTTTTTCCATCAATGAATCCAAGACAATAGATATGAAATCCATTTGAAGTTCTCCTCCCCTTATCGTAGACTGATCCAAACCTGCTTAGCTTTGGTAAAAGACCTCAAGATTATTTCTTATTAACATGGTACGGGGAGGAAAGTAATAACAAAGCTGACCAACCCTATTCACAATCTTCTCCCCCTCAATAAAAACAAGCAAATAAAAACTGGAAAAGCAATGGTTTACTTCATCCTTCTCTTCTGAGAACATTCTTCTTTCTGAAGCTGTCACCCAATAGTCACATGTCAAACTCCTGCTTCCTTTGAAAAAGTAGCTGATGCATCATTTTAACTATATGATCTTCAGTTCAAAGTGTAGCTGTTTCTCAAACAGCACAACCTTCTAACTGCTCTTTCCATGAGATCTGGTAGATCTCATCTAGAGATCACCAGGATTGGGGGAACTCTTCTAATGTCTGATTTTATAAAATATGTAGACCAGATGTTTGTTTGTTTTTATTATTTAATCAATTTAAATGCCACCTAAGACAATTCTGAAAGGTTTAGATTTTAAAAGTAAGCACCTTGCAACGAAAAGAAAAGCTTATGAGCATAATTGCTCCATCTAAGTTCTCGGTTCAAATCTTGCTTTTTGAGTGCCTTATTTCATAACCAGTATTTGAAGAGAATATAATTGCTGGAGGAGGAGGGGGAGGGGGGAGGAGAGGGAGAGGAGGAGGAGGAGGGAGGAGGTGAAGGAGGAGGAGGAGGAAGAGGAGGAGAAGGAGAAGGAGAAGGAAAAGGAGGAGAAGGAGAAGGAGAAGGAGAAGGAGAAGGAGAGGAGAAGGAGAAGGAGAAGGAAGGAGATGGAGTCAGGAGAGAGGTGGAAGAGAAGAAGGAGAAGAAGGAGAAGGAAGGAGATGGAGTCAGGGAAAGAGGTGGAGGAGGAGAAGGAGAAGGAGAAGGAGAAGGAGAAGGAGAAGGAGAAGGAGAAGGAGAAGGAGAAGGAGAAGGAAGGGAGATGGAGTCAGGGAGAGAGGTGGAGGAGAAGGAGAAGGAGAAGGAGAAGGAGAAGGAGAAGGAGAAGGAGAACTGTGGGCTCCTTGGTGCTCTCTTGGCTGTATTCTTGCAAATGCTTCATTACCAAAACTAGATAACATCATCAATACCAAAGATCCCCTCAGATAGGATGGGTTTTAAACACTTCCTGCCCCAAATGATCGAATTTCAGAATTTTCAGCCAATGTGATCACTGCGGAAAATCCAGGAAAGTGAAGTGTGTGCACCGAGACTTGAGGAAAAGTAACCTAAAGTGATTCCTGCTCTCGACAGATTCTAAAATGTCATAACTCTTTACCTGAAAAATCTTCTCTAAATTCTAATTTCCCAGGATGCTTCAGGAAGATGCCACGACAGTTAACTTCAGAAGGCCAATCTAGCTACACAAAGGAGCACATAGATCCATCAACCTGCTTTCAACGAGAACTGCCGGCCATCGGGTTCCTTAAGAGCGATTGCACTATTTATATTCCATTTGTCTCCACAAAACTCACTCCAGCGACCTTAAATCATGTGAATAACCCCACGGGCATCTAACTCTGTTATCTTTACAGGAAACTTTAATTGACATTGAAACAAAATGTGTTTATCCCAGAGCTTGGCAGATCAATACAAATTTGCAAGCTGGTAAGTGTTTTCTTCCATTTCCTTTGAAAGCCAGGCAGCCAAGCTTCAACTTGAGCTGCCTGATTTTCGTCTTGCAATGTGAATCTCATTGCCCCAATGTTTTGAGACCGGCCAGGAAAATAATCTCTGTAATTAAAGTTAAAAGCAAGCAAAGTGGCTACTTTGGGTCAGGAGGCCAACGGGTGAAGGCTTGGCTCCAGTTTGCTGCATGTCTTCAACTCCCATCCAAGGCAGATGCTTCATTTTGTCTAATGGTGGAATTGGCCATCGTCATCCAGGAAAGCCATCTCTGTAATTAAACTAAAAATATCAAGACCCTAGGGGAATCGAAAGATTAAATGTTAATTCCTTATTTTGATTAAAACTCTGCCACGCTCCTCCAGAGGAGAGACTCAAAGGCTCAACATACTTTTTTTACAAGCTCCCAAATTTGGTGGGTCCAAAAAAGTCAACTAAAGTTTCCTCCCATTTTTTATTTATTTTTTTATTTTTGGTAACGTGGAGTAAATTAAGACCCGCTAAGGATTTTTTTTGAACCCGCGTTCAAATGAAGGATTGAGTTATGGAGCCCTGGTAACGCAGTGGTTATTAAAGTGTAGTATTGTAGGCAAACTCTGCCCCACAGCCTGGAGTTCGATCCCAACAGGATTCAAGTCCCAAAGGTGCTTTTTCAAAAGGCACTAAAATAAAGTCCAGTTGTCTTTTGAAAAAACACCTTTGGGATAACCATCAATCAATCAGAACAGAGCTGGATGGGACCTTGGAGGTCTTCTAGTCCAACCCCCTGTTCAAGTAGGAGACCCTATAGCATTTCAGACAAGTGTCTGTCCTTAATGTTGAAAACCCACAATTTCTGAAGGCAAGCCATTCCACTGATTTATTGTTCTTACTGTTAGGAAATTTCTCCTTAATTCCAGGTTGTTTCTCTCCTTGATTAGTTTTCATCCATTGTTGTTGTTTTTTAATTTGCATTTATATCCCGCCCTTCTCCGAAGACTCAGGGCGGCTTACACTATATCAAGCAATAGTCTTCATCCATTTGTATATTATATACAAAGTCAACTTTTATTGCCCCCGACAATCTGGGTCCTCATTTTACCTACCTTATAAAGGATGGGAGGCTGAGTCAACATTGGGCCTGGTGGGACTTGAACCTGCAGTAATTGCAAGCAGCTGCTGTTAATAACAGACTGCATTAGTCTGTTGAGCCACCAGAGGCCCTTTCTTGTCTTACCTTCTGGTGCCTTGGAAAATAACCATGACCTGGGTGACTGAGAATCTCCACAGACAATGGGACTCAAGGTTGACTCAGCCTTCCATCCTTTCAAGGTCAATAAAATAAGGACTCAGAATGTTTACATTTTACAAAATCCAGAGTGTGTTATAAAGCACTATGCGGTAGCATATAAGCCTAAATGCTGTTGCTATGCCTAGTTTTTGAAGGTAGCAAAGCCTACTATGACTGTCCTGTAGATGCTTCTTTGCTCTGTTTGACCATCAGTCACACAAGGGAACAAACTATCCAGGATGAATCCCATGTAATATTCCAAAAAAATATTGTGGCAAGGGGTTAGAATGCAGTATTGCAGGCTAATTCTGCTGACTTCCAGGGGTTCGATCCTCAACAGCTTCGATCCTCAGGTTGACTCAGCCTTCCATCCTTTCAAGGTCGGTAAAATGAGGACCCAGATTGTTGAGGGCAATAGGGCAATTCTGTAAAATGCTTAGAGAAGGCTGTAAAGCACTGTGAAGCGGTATATAAGTGCTATTGCTCTTCCTTTCCTTTCCTTTCCTTTCCTTTCCTTTCCTTTCCTTTCCTTTCCTTTCCTTCCTCTCTCCCTTCCTTCCTTCCTTCCTTGTTGGTACAATGGTTAGAATGCAGTATTGCAGGCTAACTCTGCCCATAGCCAGGAGTTTGATCCTGACTGGCTCAAGGTAGACTCAGCCTTCCATCCTTCCAAGGTTGCTTAAATGAGGACCCAGATTGTTGGGGCAATAGGCTGACTCTGTATATACCGCTTAGAGAGGGCTGTAAAAGCACTGTGAAGTGGTATATAAGTGCTATTGCTCTTCCTTCCTTCCTTCCTTCCTTCCTTCCTTCCTTCCTTCCTTCCTTCCTTCCTTCCTTCCTTCCTTTCCTTTCCTTTCCTTTTCCTTTCCTCCCCTTCCCTTCCCTTCCCTTCCCTTCCCTTCCTTCCTTCCTTCCTTCCTTCCTTGTTGGTACAATGGTTAGAATGCAGTATTGCAGGCTAACTCTGCCCATAGCCAGGAGTTCGATTCTGACTGGTTCAAGGTTGACTCAGCCTTCCATCCTTCTGAGGTGGGTAAAATGAGGACCCAGATTGTTGGGGGCAATATGCTTGCTGATTCTGTAAACTGCTTAGAGAAGGCTGTAAAGCACTGTGAAGCAGTATATAAATTTAAGGGCTATTGCTATTGCTAAAACCTTCCTTGAAATTTCTCCTCCCCTCAAAAAGGAGGATTATATTATGTTCTCCTCCTCTCAGGGGGCTTGAAAACTTCCTTAAAATTTTTGTTGGTGAAGTTTGCAACTTTTTTTTTTTATTATGGAAGGCAGTAGAGGGCACTCCTGCTAGTGTTTTCTCTTACTTACCTCTACAATTGCTCCGAAGTTACCTTGGCTATTCTTCCTTCTCAATTAAAAGAAAAGCCAACACTTCATTTCTTCCCCTGGGGATTTAAACTGGAAGCCTGAGAAGATGCAGGCCTCTCGAAAGTTAACTGTAAGGATCTCTCGGCCACTTCATAATTGAAAAAGTCTACGAAGAACACACACTTCTCCTTTGAACAGAATAGCGAAAGCAAAATTCTCTTTCATCAAATCGAAAGAAAAGCAGGAGGGGGAATAAAATAGAAGAGGGTGGATTTTTTTTCCCCCTCCTGGATGATACTAATTCTGACCCCATTAAAAGAAAAAGAAAAATCAGATCCGATTCTACAGAACATTTGGCTAAATAATTCTGTTTGACATGAGGTTTCATTGGGTGTTAATTACACAGTCAGAGCCTTGGGCTTTGATGTGGCTTGAAAAGCAAACAAGCGACCATTTATCTTTCACCTGTCATCACTTATTTTGTACAGCTACTGGCCAGTAGCCCAATGGGTTTCCTTTTGTTTAAAACACACACACACACAGAGAGAGAGAATTAAATAATACAGCTGTAACACAAATGTTGCCCCTTCTTGTACCGTCTCTTGTATGGCAGTCGTTAAGTTTGAAATAACAAATCTGGGGAAATTGTTCACGTAATATTTTCCTGGCAATAAGTGACACCTATTGTGGTCTCACCTCTTAAATGACCATGGATGGTGGTCCTCCATTTGGAGACTCACTGAAGAAGTCCTGTTTTTGCTGAGCTGCCATGAAATTGGCTGTCAAATCTGAGCATCCAGAGAGCAGGCACATAATTGATACTGGATTCATATTGGATGTGTACTTACTATTGTAAGTATAAGTAAATATAAAGCAAGTGTTGTTGCATTATTAATATCCTCCTCTACTGTTGCACTGTTGCTTTGCTTGTACATTGAGAGCTTTTGCATTAGTTTCTGATCACACTTGGCCAAATTATTCTATTCTATTCTATTCTATTCTATTCTATTCTATTCTATTCTATTCCATTCCATTCCATTCCATTCCATTCCATTCTAAATCCTATTCCATTCTATTCTATTCTATTCTATTCTATTCTATTCTATTCTATTTTATTCCATTCCATTCCATTCTTCTCTTCTCTGCATTATTCTATTCTAATTCCATTCCACTCCACTCCATTCTATATTTGTTATTCTATTCTATTTCTATTTCTATATTTCTAATTCTACTCTACTTTACTGTTCTATTCTATTCTATTCTATTCTATTCTATTCTATTCTATTCTATTCTATTCTATTCTATTCTATTCTATTTCTATTTCTATTTCTATTTCTATTTCTATTTCTATTTTTATTTCTACTCTATTCTACTCTACTCTACTCTACGCTACTCTAGACATATTGCTGCTATTTCTAGTTATATTTTTATTTATTTATTTTGTCACAACATCATACAAAAAGATTATATAGTATATACACATATAAACATATATAGGAAGAAGAAAAGAAAAACAATAGGACAGGAACGGTAGGCACGTTTGTGCGCTTATGCACGCCCCTTATGGTCCTCTTAGGAATGGGGTGAGGTCAATAGTAGAAAGTTTTTGGTTAAAGCTGTTAGGATTATGGGAAGAGACCACAGAGTCAGGTAAAGTATTCCAAGCACTGATGATTCTGTTGCAGAAGTCGTATTTTCTGCAATCTAGATTAAAGCGGTTTACATTAAGTTTAAATCTATTGGTTGCCCTTGTATTATTGCAATTAAAGCTGAAGTAGTCTTTGACAGGAAGGACATTACAATAGATGATTCTGTGAGCTAAACTTAGGTCTTGTCTATTCTATTCTATTCTATTCCAAGTTTTCTAAGCCTAGGATTTCAAGTCTGGTGGGATAAGGTATTTTGTTGTTTTCAGAGGAATGGAGAACTTATTATACTTGTAAATCTGTTGAAAAGGGTCTGTATAAACCGGGGCACATTTTATGCAGCTCTGCACAATCCCTTGTCTACTTTTTCCTCAAGAACCAACTTGGTGTTGTGATAAAGGCATTTGACTAGGCTAAAAATTGATGTGATTGGGGATTTTAGGCATGAAAGCCAGCTGGGTGAAAACCAGTAGCTCTTTCTAAGTTGATTATTTTTACGGGATGCTAACCCCACACTCACATACAAGGTGGCAAAATAGTTGCACCAGGTCATACAATTGCACAAAAGTTTTAATTGGAAATGTTGTTTTATTGTCCTACTCTTTTCCCCCACCCCCAAACTTATTGTATTAAACCATATCTCATATTTACTGTAAACGCCGGTCAAATATCATAATCATTGTTTGAATCCTCAGAAAGTTAAGTCACTTAAAGAATATTACCTTTTAAAATAGTTTAGGGGTGAGGTTTTTTTGTTCGCAGCCTGGAAACTGATGCAAACGAAAGGGTTAAACAGAAGTGTGCGGTTCATGACTCGTTAAAAACTGCATTTCAAAAGAGAAGTTCAGATCCTTCCCTAACTTTAGATTTTATTTTTATTTTATTTTTTATTTTTTGTCCCCGGTGCCACCTTATTATAGCTATTATAAACAAACACAACCGCTAATGAAAGGCTTGAACACTTTACATGAGACTGAAATACATTTAAGACTCTGCGAGGAAACATGAGTTCACTGGCTCAGAAGAACACTACTGTGCCCATCCAAATTGCTCATGTAAATAAACACAGGACTGGAGCCAAGAGCATTAGCAGTTTGGTTGCTTCCCCTCACGTCTGTCTCCCTCCTTTGGCATCAAACCCGGGTAGAAATGTTTGACAGTCCTCCAGCGTTTTCCACACAGCTCAGATCTGTGCCTCGCCGTTGATGGCACATGAAGTGACGCCAAAGGAAGCATCGTTGCTGACATTTGTGTGTTTCTATGCAGCAGCAGAACCAGCCAATGCTAGTTGTGCGTGTTCTGCGCAGCACAACAACCAATGCTGGATGTGGTGGCATTTTCAGCGCCTTCCTAGTCACACCTTGAAGGGACCTCCCTGGTTCCTTTTCTGGTTGGAAAACAGGTAGCCTCAGAAGGTGCTAAAACCAAAAACTATACATATAAACTGGGTGAAACCAGGCTTAATAGCAGTGACTTCGAGAAGGATCTTGGAGTCTTGGTGGACAACCAGCTAAATATGAGCCAGCAGTGTGCAGCGGCAGCCAAAAAAGCCCAATGCAAGCTATTCTCCAAAGCACCTGAGGGCAGGACAAGAAGCAATGGGTGGAAACTAATCAAGGAGAGAAGCAAGTTAGAACTAAGGAGAACTTTCCTGACAGTTAGCACCATTAATCAGTGGAACAACTTGCCTCCAGAAGTTGTGAATGCTCCAACACTGGAAGTTTTTAAGAAGATGTTGGATAACCATTTGACTGAAGTGGTGTAGGGTTTCCTGCCTAAGCAGGGGGCTGGACTAGAAGACCTCAAAGGTCCCTTCCAACTCTGTTATTCTATTCTAGCCCAACAATTGGTTGCAATCTTTTTGGCTGCCCAAGGTTCCACGTGCTATGCATCATCAGTGGATTGATATTGCCCCTTCCCCTTGCTAACCAAGGGTCCTGTTCAAAAAACAAAAAAAACCAACAGGCAGTAGTGACTTATCGTAAATACTCAGAATCATAAACGGCCAGGAAATCTGAGCTTCTGATTGTTTCTTAACAGTGGCAGGAGGAGAAAGCTTTCATGCTTGGCGAGAATTTATGAGAACTGAGTTACCAGCTCAGGCAAAAGGCCAGCCAAGAACAACACTGGGGAATAAATCTCTTCTCTTGGACGGTGGTTGGACCTCCATACCTGCTTGCCTCATTCATGAGTAGCCTTAGAGAGATGATTGATTGCAAGAGAGTAAAGCTTTTTGTCAGATTTTGAAGGATCTTTTAATCTTCTTACTAACCTCAAAAGAAGTCCTTTCCCAAGTATACAATCAAGATCAAGTGAGGTACTAATACCACTCTGTAAAGCCTTAGTAAGACCACACCTAGAGTGCTGCATCCAGTTTTGGTCACCACACTATAAAAAGATGTTGAGGCTGTAGAAAAGCTGCAGACAAGAGCAACCAGGATGATTAGGGGACTGGAGCAGGGGTGAAAACCAGCAGGTTCTGACAGGTTCTGGAGAACTGGGAGTGGAAATTTTGAGCCGTTCGGAGAACCGGAAAATACCACCTCTGGCTGGCCCCAGAGTGGGGTGGGAATGGGGATTTTGCAACATCCTTCCCCCAGGAGTAGGGAGGGAATGGGGATTTTGCAGTATCCTTCCCTCAGGAGAAGGGAGGGAATGAGGATTTTGCAGTATCCTTCCCCTGGAGTGGGGTGGGAATGGAGACTTTGCAATATCCTTCCCCCAGGAGTAGGGAGGGAATGGGGATTTTGCAGTATCCTTCCCCTGCCACACCATGCCCACCAAGCCATGCCCACAGAACCAGTAGTAAAATAATTTGGATTTCACCACTAATATGTTCCTAATATGAAGCAGTCTTCCCCGGGAAATCAGATTTATCCAGCTTTTCTCCAGCATTCTGGAAGGAGGTTAAAGCAGACATGTTGTAGAGAGCTTTCTCCTGGTCAGATAAGGCCGTTGGGATCTCAATGTAATTATGCACTACTTTGTTTCTTGTTTAATTTTTGGTTGAGTTGTCTTTAATTCCCAACACGTTTTATTGCGGCCATTTGATCCGTACAACACCGAGAGTTGCATGATTGAAGCAGTATAAAATGTAATCAAACAATCGATTGCCATTTCAATTTCATAATTACTCTGGCCCAGGAATGGGAATGCTGGCCAAGTCTTTAAAGGAACGAGCCAACAAAATCCCCAAAGCTTTAACCAAAGACTATCACCCAATTCCTAAGAGGTCTCTAAGGGGCGTGCATAAGAGCACCAGCGTGCCTACCGTTCCTGTCCTAATTTTCCCTTTGATTGTATCCAATTCATATAGTTATTTCATGCTTATGCTTATATATAATGTTGTGACAAATAAATAAATAATAAATAAATAAATAAATAAAACAAAGGATTTGTGAACTCATTCAAACCCCCAAACCAGGGGTGAAATGCTCCCGGATTGGACCGGATCGCATGATCCAGTAGCGATCGTAGCCGATGGTTCGGCAATCCGGTAGCGATGGCGGAGCAAAGCTCCACCCATTTGCGCGTGCATGTGATGTTCGCATGCACTTCCGAACCAATAAGGAAGGTAAGTAGATTTCACCCCTGCCCCAAACTAACAGGGAAGGAACTTATCCATGTAAGCACCATTCCTGGACCAGAGAAAATTGGTTGTCTGAGTGATATTCCTTTGTATAACTAACCTTTCTGGTGCTTTGATCAACTCAGGCGCACCTTAGAAGTGAGCCGGGAAGGATGATTAGCAAAGATTAGGAGCCTTTTTCCCAGATTTATGTCTTTGTTTTTGGTCCTTCCTACATGGACGGTATTGATCATGGAGTTCTCACCTTCTACGATGACCCCCGGAGGCAAAGAAAGCAACATCCTTGAAGTGTTTGTGTATTGTTCCCACTTCTTCTCTCCATCCATCCTCCCTGCTTCCAACGAGTGATGTTCTGGGAGATTGGGTGGACTTTTTCATCTGCTCTGTTGTACTGCCAGGATGCATGAGAAGGATTCAAGCGATGACAGATCTGAAAACCTAGAAACCTGCAGACAGGTTCTGTGTGTGCATTGATGCCTCTGGCAACTGGTTCCAAGGCAGAGCTTATGTTGAGCACCTGAGGTTTTAATAAGCCACATCGATGTCTGAACAGCACATAAAGAGCATGAAAGATGACAGACTGACCCAGCCATTTTCATTAATTGGAATCAAAGAGTTGTATTTTTTCCTTTTCATTTAAAACAAAACAAAACATCTGGACAGGATGGTCCCAGGAAAGCTGTGGGGTTTATTTAGCCACCTTTCTGATGCCGTCGGGTTATGTAGAGAGAAGATGCAATCTTTATCCCTGTAGCCCTCGATTTACAATAGTTTATTTAGCAACTGTTTGAAATTACAATGGTGCTGGGGGGGAAAATGACTTAAGACCGGTTCTCACACTTATGACCATGGCAATATCTCCACAGTCATGTGAACAAGATTTGGGGGCTTGGCAACTTGCAGTAGGACACCCAGAGTTGGGTTTTTTTGTGTGAAATGGCCACATTGAGAGCTTCTGCACAAGAGGCAAATTCCTTGCATGTGTCTAATCACACTTGGCCAAATAAAGCTGCTCTTTGCTGTGCTGTGCTGTGCTTTTTGGTTCGGTTCAGTTCAGTTCAGTTTGGTTCTATTATCATGGACTCTACTCTACTCTACTCCTATTCTGTTCTGTTCTGTTCTGTTCTGTTCTGTCCTGTCCTGTCCTGTCCTGTCCTGTCCTGTCCTGTCCTGTTCCGTTCCATTCCATTCCATTCTATTTTCCTTTACCTGTGATCTGTAGCCCCTTTGGCTGACCGTCATCAATTCAGTTCGAAGAAAAGACGTGCAAAAATTCCTCCTATTGGGCTTTTTCAGTACAAATACCATTTTCACCGCTAAGGAGATTCCTGATCCTGCAAAATTCTTGGAGAACCTCCTCTGATCTCTCAGAAATTTCAGAGAAATTTTAGAATAGCGTAGCGTAGCATAGCATAGCATAGCATAGCATAGCATAGAACAGAACAGAACAGAACAGAACAGAACAGAACAGAACAGAACAGAATAGAACAGGAATCGTAGAGTAGAATAGGATAGAATGTAGAATAGAATAGAATAGAATAGAATAGAATAGAATTTTATTGGCCAAGTGTGATTGGACACACAAGGAATTTGTCTTGGTGCATATGCTCTCAGTGTACATAAAAGAAAAGATACGTTCATCAAGGTACAACATTTACAACACAGAATAGAATAGAATAGAATAGAATAGAATAGAATAGAATAGAATAGAATAGAATAGAATAGAATAGAATAGAATAGAATAGAATAGAATTCTTTATTGTTGTTTTTTGGACAATAGTTTCCTAAATCAGAGAGTAGACCATAAGGAAACTCTAGAGGAGCGATTAGAGGAAGTGTGTATTATGCAAATATGAAAATGTCTTGCTCAAAGACATAAATTAATATTTTAGTGGAAGTAGAAACAAGCTTGAAATTGTTCTTTAGATCCTGGCCCATTTCCCTGGGACTGCACATTAGGCACCCTAGACTGAATTTAAAATATTGAATATTCCTCTACAGTAGGAACTGACACCACAATTTGCAGCTGGGGGGTGGAAGAGGGATGGGTTTGTGTTGTTGTAGGGTTGTTGTTGTTTTTTGCAATGCTGTGAAAATGCTTCTTTCTTGGGTTTTTGAAAGGCTCTTAGCCTCAGGTTCATATTGGTCAGTGAATGATTTTTTACTATATATATATATATATATATATATATATATATATGTAGGTCTTTGGTTATTTGGGTTTTCTCCCGCGTAAAATTGGAAGCGTCTTGGCGACGTTTCGACGAAGTCTCATTCGTCATCTTCAGGCTTCAGCTTCGTGCTTCTGGGAGCAATATATATATATATATATATATATATACATATTTGTTTTCTGAGGTTTTCGCGGGTGTTTGTATGTAGGTCTTTGGTTATTCGGGTTTTCTCCCGCGTAAAATTGGAAGTGTCTTGGCGACGTTTCGACGAAGTCTCATTCGTCATCTTCAGGCTTCAGCTTTGTGCTTCTGGGAGCAAAGCACAAACATTGCTCCCAGAAGCACAAAGCTGAAGCCTGAAGATGACGAATAAGACTTCGTCGAAACGTCGCCAAGACACTTCCAATTTTACGTGGGAGAAAATCCAAATAACCAAAGACCTACATATATATATCTGATTGTCATATTTATACAACTAAAGTTATTTCACAGTTTTAAGGTTGGTTGTAATAAAGAGGGGGGAAATGCCAGCCCAAGGTAATTCCTTTGAATATCACATATTCAAATGCCTGTTCAGTTAAAGTAAAGATTATACTGGGATTCAGCCAGGTAGACAAACACTTGAGGAAGGAAACCAGAAATCTCTGTCCAGTTGTACTACATCAGTGATGGCGAAACCATCCCGTGAGGTATGCATGGCCCCGCTGGCCTTCGCACGCGGGAGAGCGCCAATACCTGGAAGATCGGCGGTCCATCATGCATGCGCGAGATGGCGCCCAAACACCTGGGTACCAGCATGGAAGTCCAATAAACAGCTGATCATCACGCATGCATGCAACGTCAACCCGGAAGGTCGGGTGCCGGCCTGCGCATGTGTGACGGAACACCACTCTCCTGGGTTCTGCTGCTCCCCGTGTGTGATGGCCAGCTGACCGGTACACATGTGATCACAGGAATTCAGAATAGGAGCCAGCAAGGCCGTGCATTCTTTGCCAGATGGTTTCGCATGCCGCTTCTGGCACGCGTGCCTTAGGTTTGCCAACACTGTACTACAGTACATGGTTTGTCAATGAAATATGGTGAGAACCAGTTTAGTGTAGTGGTTAAGGCATCAGGCTAGAAACTGGGAGACAGTGAGTTCTAGTTTTGCCTTAATCATGAAAGGCAGCTGGGTGACTTTGGACCATCATTAGTAGACTGTGCGTTCTAGTCCTACTGTTCTGTTTCCCTTCCCCCAATACTCCCAGCAAAGAGTCCGTCAGAGGCCTTCCTTTTTTCCTTTTATTTACATAGATACATGTCCTGGCCACGTCTACCCACGGGCCTGCCAAGTTTCTGGAGATAACGAGGAAATTATAGATAAGGCCAGAATTACTCACGAATATATTCTTCCCTCCATTGAAACAGTTAGCTCGCGCCAATTCATTAGCTCGCGCCAACTCATTACTTTGTCCAAGACAAAAAACCAGGAAGTCCCGCCTCCTATTTATAGTCTCTGCAGATGTCACTGCATGACAATTATGACTTGGCTTTGTCCCAACTCTTCCGCTGCTGCGCACGGCGATCACGTCTACGTAATCTTGCATCACTCCAAAACTGTTCTTGGGGCGTTGCCAAATCAGCAGGAGGCTCCATGGAATCAGGCTGTGCCGGCCCCTCCTCCTCCCTTTGAGTGGGTGCCAGGGAGGGAAAGGGCTCAAGAGAAGCAGGGCTGGCCAGGTCTTCTCCCTCACTTTCTGAATCATCCGAGTCCAGGAGTCCAGGTCCAGGAACCTGGGTCACAACACCTACCTTAGGCATGGAAGCCAACTAGGTGACTGGCCCAACCACCAGGAGATGGTGAATTCTAGTTCTGCCTTAGGCGGGAAAGCCAATTGGTCAGCTTTGGGCCAATCACCAGAGATGGTGAGTTCTAGTCCTACCTTAGGCAAGAAAGATGGCTGGGTGATCTTTGGCCAGTCACTCTCTCTCTCAGCCCTAGGAAGGAAGCAGTGGGAAAGCAAAAACATATGACTTTCTAAATGTATTTTCTCTTTTTTTTTCACATAAAACTTCACAAAATGCACATTTTACAACGATACATGCTTTAAGTGCGGAAGCTCTTGAATATACACATACAACACACACACACACATACCATATATTAATCTGGTGCATGAGAAGTCGGTTTACATCTACATTTGCGAATGCTGAATTCCTCAAGCATCTCTGCAGGAACCTTTATGGCAATTAGGAGCTCTCTGGCATGGACCGAGAAGCTGCCCCGATAAGAAGCTGAGATGGAATTAATTCCCAGGAAACCCTACATTTGACAAATCCCGTGTAGGGGGTTGCCCAGAGCTCCGAAGGGACCGAATCTACACAATGGATCAGATGAAGTGTCCTCACTGAAGCTTTCTAAAACCAACTGGAACTTGTGACCTCCCCTGACTCCATCTTGTCCGTCTGTCAACTCGCCCATCTCCTTCGCTTCTTCCTTGGCCATTCAAGGCTGACAACGTGACAGTCGCAGCCTGTGTGAAGCTGAGACGCTCCAGGTTGGGCATGATATACCGGCTTTGATGACACGTTGCCCCAGGCATTTGTCATCCAACCTACCGGGTTGGTAATCTGGAATGAAAGCATTCTGCATCGCCCGTCCTCGCTCCAAAACTTTTATTCGTGGGCTGATACTATTAAATTTTACAATCACCAGTGGGAAATGAATCAAAGCTTCTAATAAGCCAATGAACACGGCCTTGTCAGCTTAATTCTTCTGGCTGCGTTTCCTTTATCACTTCATCGTTTCTCCACCCCCCCCCTTGCTCCTTGTTGTTTCTACTAATTCGGCTTTGTCTCACTCAAAGATTAAAATGGGCTACTGCGCACCAGTTTTGTCTTCGTTCGGAAGAAAATAACGTATACAGGGGATCTGCATTTCTCTTTGCTCAGTTGTTATTTTATTTATTTATTTAGAATAGAATAGAATAGAATTTTATTGGCCAAGTGTGATTGGACACACAAGGAATTTGTCCATTCATTCATTTTTTTAAAAAAAAATAATATTTATTAAATTTCCAAAAGTTAAAATACACGATACAAAAAAAAAATACAATACACAAAAGCAAAAAAATACATATAAAACAAACAAAGACAAACGCATCAAAATTACATTACTCATAACAGCTTTTCCTACATCGGTATCTCTATCCTATTTAACCTCTATATACAGGTTCTACTTCTAAGTATCTCTATCTGAAACTAACATTCTTATTTGAATTATCTTAACCTCTATTCAGAATTCAATCTCAAAACAAAGATCTCCCTTAAGTTTTATGCTTACTCTCCAGCCAGGAATACCATCTATTCCATATTCAATAGTACTCAGTATTTTCCCTCTCCTTCATTTCCATCGATAATCTATCCATTTCTGCACATTCATATATTTTTATATTATAATTTGATCCAGTGGGATATCCGGATGTTTCCAATTCTGTGCTATCATAATTTTACATGCCGTCAATAAGTGTAATATGATATATTGTATATTTTTTTCCATTTTCCCTTCCAGAATGCCCAATAAAAATAGTTCCGGTTTTTTTTTTCTATCCTGTTATTTCATCCAGCCAATTTTTTATCTTCCTCCATTCATTCATTTTTACACTTCCTTCCTTCCCCCTCTCCCTCCCTCCCTCCCTCTGTTCCTCCCTCCCTCCCTCCCTCCCTTCATCCACCCATTCATCCATCCCTTCACTTGGACATTTGTCTTTGTATGTAGTATTATTGAAAACTATTTCAAGCTTAAAATGGGCAGATTTCACCATGTGAAATTTCAAATTTTCCAATTTAGAATATATGCCTGGAATAAATCCATGTAAATATTGGAAGCAAATAATTTTCTCTGCATATCAGAGTCTGTTCCAGATCAGACTTATTTTTTCAGTTGGCAAAAGACAAATGTCAGGAAAACTACAGAACCGAATTAAATTATCACCAAATTTGCAAGACCGGTCATTACCATCCTTTAAAGAACCAATTAGCAGACAGGATCTGTGACCATCGTGTGCTACTCTTAACATTCTTGTCCATTTGTTACAAAAATCACTTTAAAAAGAAAGTCTTTGTATGAGTATCTCTTCAGCTTTCCAATGAAAGAAAACAAGAGATGAGCATTAGCTGGAGATCTCTGACGGAGATTGGAGGTTCAGAAATGTGAAAAATTAATAAACATAAATAAATAAATAAATTTAAAGTTACTCAAGGCATTTTGTCCCCTTCTCTCCTGTGGAAATTTTGAGTAGTTTGGAGAACCGGCAAATGCTACCTCTGGCTGGCCCCAGAGTGGGGTGGGAATGGAGATTTGGAGATGGAGATTTTGCAGTATCCTTCCCCCTGGAGTGGGGAAGGAATGGAGATTTTGTAGTATCCTTCCCCTGCAGTATCCTTCTCCTGGAGTCAGGAGGGAATGGGGATTTTGCAGTATCCTTCCCCTGCCCCACCCACCAAGCCACGCCCACAGAACCGGTAGTAAAAAAAAATGGATTTCACTACTGGCCCAGACTCTTTGCTTCATTCAAGAACTAAAAGCATTCCAACATGAAAATAGCCCTCAGATGTAATTTATTTGGATTTCTTTTTTCAACTTCATTTCTCTAGGAAAAAATATGAATCTTTTTCCCTTTTCTCCCTCCATTGGGTCTCAGAAGTTACACTCTACTTAATTTTATTTAGGACTTTGAAAGCAAATTAAAGTGAGGAAATTGATTATAGACTTTATTTTAAGGGATTGATTTTGGTTTCTCTCTGTTCTCATATCAAAGATAAAAGCAGAAGCGATGGAATCATGTTCAGGTAATGAGATTTTATATGAAAAAGAATAAATTAAGGGTGGGATGAATAGGAGGAGCCATTTCTGCCTTACTAAATTGGGAAACGCAGGGACCTCATAGGATGAATCCCCTAAAAATGAGGAGTTGTTATGCATTAAATCCAAAGCTCGAAGGAAGAAGAAAGATCTCAGAAGGACAGTTAGTTAACTGTCTGGTTGCAGCCCCTTATTGAAACAGTACAATTTTGAGAGACGTTGATTTAAAAAATAAAAATAAAATGGAGCATTATAAAAACCGAGTCTTTTAAGAAAAATCAAAACCTAAACAATCCGAAATACTCAGGATTAATCGACAACCCGACTAAGACAATAAAACGAATTACCCATAACTAAAAATAAATAGGAAAAGTCACACTCAACGTTGCTTATTTTCTAAATATGGAATATGTCTCCCGCCAGTGCCAAATTGCCAACAAACAAACAACAATCCTTGTTCACAAAGCATGCTTAATTCTTTTACTCAATTAACCCAGTTTCTGGCTTCATAAACAAGCAGGCAACTGTTGTTGTGTTTTTTTGTTTGTTTGTTTTGTTTTTTTAAATGGAAACGAAGCCAAATTGGGCTGGATTCATGCAAGCTGGGAAGCCACCAGGAGAAAACCAAAGGTCAAAAAGAGGGCAGAACAGCCAAAGCATTGAAGCTACCGCAAATGCAAACTATAGACCAGATACAACAGGAGGGTCAAACTTGATTTCATTGAGGGCCACAGCGGGGTTGTGTTTGTGTTTCGGGGAGGGCGGGGGGGCGTGGCCGGGGGGGGCATGGCTAGCTCGACGTCACTCATGTCATGGGCGCAGGTGGTGGACCCAGCCCTCTGCCAGCGAAAAGGGGCTCCCAAGATCCGTTTTCAGCTGCGACGGCCACCTGCAACCATCAGCCAGCAAAAACGGACCTCAGGAAGG